>NW_022161636.1:0-12778 GCF_008728515.1 Papio anubis
GAATCCTACAACCAGGAGATGAGAAGCACAGAGTGACACCAGCAGGAGAACATAAAGATGCAGTGATAGTTGTCCTCCTTCTGCAGAGTCCAGAGCAGTGCACTCCTACTGCTGGTGCCCTAGCTAAGCCTGGGGGCCAGCATGCCCGATGATAGCCTGGGAGTTCTGCAGTCAGGGTCCCCACAATGGACACCCAGCTTGTGCCCTTGCGCTCTACTTGAGCGTGGCCATTGTCACCTCAGAGCCTCTGGGTACAGAGCAATGCATCCTACCAGAGCTGTATGTGAGGAAGGACCACGTGAGTCCCGGGAAAGAGCTGAGGCCCTGCAGGGGGAGGTGGCCAGGACCGAGACCTGATGCCTGTGTGGAGAATCATCTGTGGGTGTGAGTGACACTGTGGGGTTAGTTCCCGGGTTCTGCTGCTCCCCTTCCTCAAAGATCAGTGTCCAAGCAGAGGCTGGCGTGTGTGTGGCACCTGGAACTGCAGGGCCACCACCCATGTGTGAGGCCATCATGGGGACCTGAACATGGTGTCCTCTGCAGACCCCACCCATCCATTGGCCCCAATTCCGGGCCAGCTTCTGCCAAGGTGAGAGGGTGGAATCTGGAAGGTGGGTGTAAGCTGAAGCCTGTCCCCCAGTGGCTGACATACAGGGTGACACTCTCTGTATGGGGGAAAGAAAGAGAGATCAGACTGTTATTGTGTCTATGTAGAAAGACGAAGACATAAGAAAGTCCATTTTGATCTGTACTGAGAAAAATTCTTCTGCCTTGAGATGCTGTTAATCTGTAACCCCAGCCTCAAACCTGTGCTCACAGAAGCATGTGCTGTGTTGACTCAAGGTTGAATGGATTTAGGGCTGTGCAGGATGTGCCTTAGTGAAAATGTGTTTGCACCTCCTGGGCTCCAGGCTGCCAGCTGCCTGCCCAGGGTCTGAATGTCCTACTGTGACCTATTTCCTCACCTGGCCCAGAGGACAGATAGGGAAGGCTTGTTTTGAGGATAAAGCAGGGTAATCCCAGTAAGCCCTCATTAGCTTGCCTATCCTCCAGGTCTTTTTAATTTCTTTTTTCTCTTCTTTGTTGTGAAACTCTGGAGAATTGTCCTCCAGCATGTCTTCAGCTGGGGAGGTAGAAAGGCTGGACCTTGCCCTTGACTTCAGGGCCCCATCTGGGTGCCCCCTCCTCCTAGGGTTTTTAAAAGCATATACTTGACAACATACCCTGTACCTGAGAGAGCTGCAGAGAACCTCCTGCGTGTCCAAACCAGCACACTTTGTTCCCTGATCCCAGGCCCTCATCACACCCCAAAGCCCAAATACTTTCAGGTGGCCAGCTTCAGACAAGAGTCTGAACTCCATGCTTGCTTTCTGGGGTCTACACAGGCCCATATGTTGGGGTTACCTCCATTCTACCCCTGTGCCTCCCCCAATCCATTAGGGGACTCAACTTAGTGATCCCTAACCGGGAGCAATGTTCCCTAGGCAAGGAATGCAGTACTCCCCAGGACGCTGGCGTGGCCATGTCCCAGTGGACATCAGTCCTGGAGCAAGAGGTCCAAGGCAGGGAGTTTCACCCCCCATTTCACCAGGTGTGGTGACCTTTCTGGGTTCCTAGCCTTCAAGATGGGATTTTTACACTGTGCCACAGTGGGGGAAACCGAGGCACAGGTCCGGTGAGCGGTAAAGAAGGAAAACCTCTGTGATTAGGAAACATGTCCCTTGCCCAGCACAACCGCTCCAGGATAGTACCCTTTGAGATGTACTGCAGAGCTGTTCTTGGCACGTGGCATGGCACTGTGGTGGAGGTCAGCAGCTTGTGGAGTTGGGGGCGGGGGTGCTGGCAGGAGTAGGTAATTTTGGAGCCACCATGGGGAGGAAGGGGACATTGCCCCTTTCCCCACAGCTTGGGCACAGCAGCAATTTTCTTCTCTGATGTGTGTGGGCACCAATGTCTATGTGGGTGTGGGTGCGTCCTCCCCTTTTGTTGATGAAGGACCTTCCCGCAGCCGTTGGGATGGGTATGGACACCACATGTGCCTGGCAGCAGGGTGGTGCCTGTGGAGGCTTGGCTACTATATGTCTCACTGCCCCCTCCCCAGGGGAAGGAGACCTTGTGCTCTTAGTGCCCCTCATGCCCAGTCCCTCACATTCTTCACTTGGCATCCCCCTGCCTGATTCTCCCAACTCAGCCCCTGCCAGGTTTCTCCAGACCCTGTGGGCCCTGGGATGGGATCAAAGGAGGCAGCAACTGTGCTGCCTGTCTCTGCCTGAAGTCGGGGATCCCTGGCCGCTACTGGCATCTGGTGGTCAGGGTAGGTGGGGAGGTCAGGGGTCAGCTTTTCCACTCCCCAGCCTGCACTGCCTAAGTCACCAGGTGTAACTGGCCTGGAGGCTGATCTGTGTCCTTCACAGTGTCTTGATGCATTATATTGAAGCCAATCCTTGTGTGAATGACAAGACCTGTTGTTACCGCCCAGATCAAACCAGAATCGAAAGACTGTTGCACTTGGGCCCAGAGCCTGGGGCTGAGGCTGCCATGACCACTCTGTTCTCTTCCTTCTGTTGCGCTTGGGCCCAGAGCCTAGGGCTGAGGCTGCCATGACCACCCTATTCTCTTCCTTCTGGGGTCCCCAGGAAGCTCCCAGGACTGAATGATCCCCACAAAACCCAGTGGCCAGGATGGGAGGGCTGGAGGTCAACTCCCCTCTGCTCCTACTACCACAACCAAGAGGCCCCCATGGAGGTTGGCCCTGAGCTGTGGGTCCCTGTGGGATGCAGGCTCCCATGGATACTTCAGGGAATGAGCATGGGTCCTCCTGACTGACAGGAGCCTGTTGGGCACTGGGTGTGTGGGGACTGTGTAGGTGGGTTGGACAGCACTGGGCCTAGCCAGGGAAACAGGGACTGGTGTGACCAAAGTGGGCAGCAATGTGTTGCCAGAACCAAAACTACAGTGCAACCAGCCCAGCTGGTAGGGAGAAGGAGGCCTGCCTAGCAGGACCATCCACCCCTGTCCTGGCCCCAAGCCCAGACTGCCTGCCTGTACTGGACATTGCCTGGTCCAGGAGGCCTGGGCATGATGGTCAGGTGGTGTGTCCCTGGGTTCCAGGCCTTGGTGGTCCCTTGGGAGCTGAGCATCCTCTGGGCAGGAGGAGGGCCTGCGGTCCACTGTTTGCATCTGCCCCTGGGGGTTTGCCCCCACCCCAGCTTCTCAGCCCATATGGGGATGTGGCCAGGGCTCCTCACCTGCTCTGTGGCTCCAGTTCTGATTAGCTCACTTGATGACTCTGACAGCTTCCTCCCCAAAGTTTGGGTCCTCATCTGTGGGAATGCGGTGTCCCAGGGCCCCTGCAGGCAGGAACCCACCCCCAGCTCCTCTGGTGGGCCCTCCTGGGCTTTCTTACCTACTGGCTTGTGAGACCCAGTTGGCCAAACTTGGTGTCCTATTTTTATTTTGGCCTTTTTCTTAGTGTGTGTTTTCTGTAACTACTGCTGTGTAGAACCTCTATGTGAGTTTTAGGTAGAGAATCTTGCCCACCCAGAGGTCCCCCACCCCAGAGAGCCTCCATTCAGCACCCCCGGGCTGGTCCTGCCTGTGCTCCGCTTGGTGTGAATGTTGAGTGTGACCGATCCACATGGCTGCTTGACCCTTCATCTCCTTCCTTCTTGTTGCTGAGGCCAGTTCTGTTCTCTCTTTCTCCACCTGAACTGCACTTGAAGCCAAGATGAAGGATGAGAAGTGGTTGCTAAGAAGGACCCTCCTGCAGCGAATCTGCTGTGAGGAGGCTGCGCTGGCCCAGCCTGTCATTTCCTTCTCTAAGCTCATTCCAGAGGTCGGCAAGGGGCAGCCTGTCCCTGCCTGCTCTTGTGGCCCGTGAATCAAGAATGGATTTTACATTTCCAAATGGTTGAACAAATAAAAAAATAACACTTCACAACACTGAGAAGTTTCCATGTCCATCAGTAAAGTTTTATGGGGGTGCGGTCATGCCCATCTCTTCACAGGCCACCTGCAGAAGGCTGCTGTCGTGCAGCCATGGCAGAGTTGCATCCTTGAGGCAAAGATCAGTTGGCAAAGCTGAAAATACTGACTCCTGGATCTTTAGGGAAACAGTTTCCAGTCCCTGCTTTAAAGGCTGTGTGGCAGGACCCCAGGATCTTGGTCAGGTTGTTCTTCACTCAGGGCATGCTGTGGCCTTCGCTGGTATGTCTGCAAAGTTTGAGTGCTATGGTGCCTCTCATGGGGGCGTTGAGCTCTGTCGTGCTAGATTTCAGGGTGTCTGCCTCATGGTCATCTGTCTCAGCAACAGAGACCCTGAGGCCAGGTTCAAACAAGCAGGGATTGTTGGTCTTTGGCAGCAGGGATACCTTAGAGCTGAGCTGACACCCACCCTTAGGTGGTCCCATGATACCCACTGTCTGGGTCAAGGTTGGGGCAGGGCTGGTGTCCTGAACTGCCGTGCGATGTAGATCGTAATAGCCAGCGGGGAGAGGGGGCTATTACTTCCCACATCGTGGGGGATGCCTCACTCCCCTGCGATGGGGATCTTAATAGCCAATTACTCCGCACAGCAATGTGTGTCCATTATTAGCAGTCTCTTTTGTTCAGGATATTAGGAACAATTTCACAGGTTGTGTGTATACAGCCTGCGATCAGAGAACGAATAACCCAATCTGCACCTCTGGATATTAGGAACCATATCACACAATGGGTGTACACTTTTTGGGAGATTTGGGATAATGTCGTCCTGTGTTTCCCTGAATATTCGGAGACATATCACAGGGCAGCTGTACACCCACTACTCTCTTGGCAGGAACATCATACTTTACCTACTGGAAATTAGGAGCAATATCACAGACTGGGTTTCAAGCCACTGTCATATTGGAAGTTAAATCATGCTCTCCCCCACAAGTTATGAGGAACAATATCACAGGGGGGTGTGTACCTTCTCCAGTAGTGGGAGTACCATCATCATCTCTTCCTTTAGATGACAGGAACAATATCACAGGGTGGGTGTACACCCCGTGTGTTTTTGGAAGCAAAGTCATTCTCTCTTCTTCTAGGTTTTACGATTCATATCACAGGTGGGGTGTATACCCCTTGTTGTGTTGGATGGAATCTCATCCTCTTTCAACCTGTAACTTTAGAACAATATCCCATGGGGACTGTCCATCCCTTCAATATTGGTACTAATATCATCTTCTCCTTTCCTGGATATAAGAAACAATATCACAGGAGGGGTGTATACCCCTTGCAATACTGGTAATATCACCTCTCCCCTGTGGTTATTAAGGACAAAATCCCAGGGTGGCTGTATGCTTCCTACTTTACTGGGAGTAATGTCATCGACTCACCCCCTGGATAAGAGGAACCATATCACTGAAGAGTTGTCCACCTCCTTCGATATTGTCAGCCGTGTCATCTTCTTCCCGCCTGGATATTAGGAACAATACCCCAGGGTTGGGGGTGGTGTACACCGCCTGTGATATCGAAAGTAAAATCAGCCTCTTTCCCACTGGATATTAGGAACTATATCACTGGTGTGTGTGCACCTTCTGGGATATTGGGAGTACTATCAGCCTCCACCCCGCTGCGTATTGGGAACAATATACAGGGGGCAAGGTGGTTACAGCCCCTGCAATATTGAAAGCAATATTCTTCTCTTTCCCCTGTACAGTAGGAACTACATCACAGGGGTCTGTACACCTTCTGCAATATTGGGATTAATGTTATCCTGTCCCCCACTGAGTATCAAAAACAATATCACAGAAGGGTGTACACTCCCTGTGATATGGCCAGTAATATCATCGTCTCTACCTTTGGATACTAGGAACAACATCACAGAGGGTGTGTACACTGCCCTGCAATATTGGGCATAATGCTATCCTCTCTTCCCCTGGATATTAGGAACGATATCCCTGGTGGTGGGGGGTGGAGTACGTTAAGAACAATATCACTGGGTGGATGTACACCCCCAGCTATATTGGTTGCAGTATCATCCTCTCTTCCCTAGGATATTAAGAACAATATCACAGGACGGGTGTAGAGCCATGGCCCCTGAGTGATTGGGAACAATAGCATCTTCTCCCCTTCTCTATATAAGGAACAATATCCCAGGGTGGGTGTACATCCCCTGTGATATTGGGCGTAATGTCATGGTCTCCCAATGTGGATATTGGGCATAGTGTCACAGGGGGGTGTATGCCTTCTTCGATATTGGGAGCAATATCATCCTCTCCCCTCAGGATTGTAGGCAAAATATCGAAGGGGTTTTACAACTCGTGCGATATGGGCAGTAATATCATCTTCTCCCCACTTAGATGTTAGGAACTGCATCACAGGCAGCTGTACAATTCTTGTGATATTGGGAGTCATATCATCCTCTCCCATCATGGATATTAAGAACAATATTACAAAGGAGGTGTACAGCCCCTGCCATATTGAGAGAAATATTATGTTCTCCCCTTCGGGATATCAGGAACAATATCGCAGGAGGTGTGTACAACCACTGCGATATTGGGAGTAATATCATCCTCTCCCCCTGAATATAAGAAACAATATCACAGGAGGATGTACACACCCTGTGATACTGGGAGTCATATCATTTTCTCTCCCTCTGGATATTCGGAACAATATCACAGTGGGTGTGTACACCCCCTGCGATATTACCACTAGTATCATCGTCTCCCTCCCAGGATATAGGGAAGAATATCACAAGGGGCTGTACACCCCCTGCAATATTGGGAGTAATATCTTCCTCTCCCCCGCTGGCTATTAGGAACAATGTCACAGAAGGGGTGTACACCCCCTGCTCTATTGGGAGTGATATCGTCCTCTCCGTGCCTGGATATTAGGAACCATATCACTAGGGAGTGTACACCTCCCACAATATTGAGACTAATATCACCCTCTCTCCCCATGCATATTAGGAATCGTATCACAGGGGTGGTGTACACCCCCTGCGAAATCGGAAGAAATATCATCCTCTCCACCTTTGGAACACTTTTTAACATAGCTTCGTATGTGGGGAGGACTGGAGTGATTAACAGAATGTTTCATCACGTGCGGTTCTTCTGTTTCCCAGTTTTGACACAACATTTGGTGACATTTCCAGGGACTCCTGTGGTCAGCCTTACGGTTTCACTCTGTCACTTTCTAATGAGGTATTCTTTGGGAGTCTTTTAAATTAAGTGCCATCATTTAAAAATAAGTTTTATAATATGCAGTTTCAGGTTAATTCTTTACCTTTGTGTCTCAGGCAGTGGCTCCCCACCTGTGAGTAGTCAGAAAGGTTCAGGCAGTTTTCCAGGGCGGCCTTTGCATTTACTGGAACTATTAAGAGCTGGTTCCTGCTTCCCCCGTGATTGACACGCAGTGCGCGCGAGGCCGTGCGTGGCTTAGCGTCTTCTGCAGGCTTAGAGGTCACTTTCTGTTCTTCCCCAAGCCTGCTCCGCTGTGCCGAGTGTTCACTGCGGGCGACGGTCACACTGTCTGGCACAGGCCACCGAGGCCACAGGGCAGACTCCACGTAGGGGAGCCTGCAGAATGGCAGAGCCCGGCCTCCTCGCCGCCCTTCACAGGGAGCAGAAAGCGCAAGCCTGTGATCAGAGCTGTGCTAGCCCAGAAAGCCTCCGAGCAGGTTTAATTTAGGAATCGGCTCCTACCAACTGCCCATGTTTAGGATGTGTCTGAGTTTTTGTGATTTTTCCTGCACTGAAGCTACTGGGCTGGCTCTGAGTCACCGTCATGGGACTTCACGTTGCCCCGACGGGAAGCGGCGGGGGAGGAGGTCCGCACAGAGGCTTGAGGCGGTGATAATGAAGGGCTTGTTGCCTCTTGGGACGGCGAGTTCAAACTCTTTGTAATTGTCAGTGTAAATAGTTACCTGCTGAGGACACGGCTGTAATTCAGGGTGGCATGGTTGATTGTCATCGTTGGTATCAGGTACCCGCCTGTAAAATGACGGTACCCCTAGTGCGGCTCCAGGAGGGCAGTTCCTGCCAAACACACGTGCTCCTGGGCCCCTACAGCCAAGTTCGTGCTGACAGCCAGGCCTGTAGCTGTAGGTGCAGCGAGTATTCAGGGCACTCAGTGCCTCCCTCATTTGCTTGTGGGACCCAGCCCTCCATCCCTCCCGATCCCCCGTGCAGCTCCTCCCTGGGTTCTCCCAGCCCTGTGCACACCTCCGTCTTCACAGCTTCCCTAGTTTTCTCGTGTGCGCCCTAGGTGGGTGCCCAGGCAGGGTTCATGTGTTAGTCGAGTTCTCTCCAGCCTTCCCTGGCTCCTGGTTCAGCAGGTCCCTTCAGATGAGTCAGCCAGCTGTGTGCCTGCGTGTTCAGGATACTTGTCAGGGGCCTTCCTCAGGTCAGAGCAAGACCGACGCTCACCTCCTCGGCGGGACTTTGGAGCCCTCCCTGGAGAGACTCCAGCCACCTCCAGAGGGGCCGCCGGGGTCCCCGCGGACTGGTAGGAGTGACTTCTGAGCCACACGAGGCCCCACTTTGTGTTCCTACACCCCACAAAGCCACTTGAAGCACCAGGTTCTGGTGCTGTGTGCCTCTGGAGTGTGGCACACAAGCCTGGACGGGGATCTGAGCGGGCGCTGCCTTCCTCAGGCTGCGCTTGTGTTTTGGGGCCCCTGGAGCACTTGTGGCTGTGATTCCCGCCGCTGTCTGGGCTCCCCTAGACGGTCTCACCCGCAGCCTGAGGGCCACATCAGCAGCCAACGAGGAGCCGGCAGGTCCGGCGTTGGTCCCACTCAGTCCTTCTCGACTTTGGCGACAGAGGAGACAGTAAAACTTCAGCTGGGAGCCCCAGGTCTTCTCTTCTTGGGGCCCTGGGACTGAGATAGCACAGATCCTGCCATCCAAGTGCTGGGGGCCCCGCCCTGCGGCTCCCTCCTCTGGTCAGGGGCCGCCCCCTTGAGCTGGGCAGCTCCGGGTCCTCACACTCAGGGGCTCAGGGCGGGTCCTGGATGCAGAGAGAAAGAGAAGGGCGGCGGTTTGAGCCCAACTGTATTGGCTTCATCTTCTGCCTCTTGTCCCTAAATACATTTGCAAAGTTTTCCAGATGAAAACTCAGAAGGGATTTTTAACGACTGGAATCTGTGAATTCCATGGAAGCTAAGTCTGTCCACCTCTTTCACCCACCTCACTTCTCCCCATTGGGGCTGATTTTGGCAGTGTTCATAGGGACAGGGACGAAAGGGGTGGTGGCCAGCCCTCAGCCCTGCGTCCCTCCCTTCCTCCCCTCAGCGCCACAGCATTTCAGTGTCATCCCCTTCCTTGCAGGCGTCCTCATGAAAACCAAGTGCGGCTGGAGGGAGACGCCTGCGCCCGCTCCCGTGACCTTCCCAGCCAGCCCGGCTGCAGTGGCCCCTCGGCAGGCATCTGCCTGGTGCTGCCTCTGTGTCCCTCCCGTTACCTGACGCTCCTGCTCCTGAATCTTCACGCGTGTGCTCCGTGCAGCCACCTCACGGGCTCCCCGGGAACAGAGACAGTGTCTCACGCGGGTCAGAATGCTCTTCTCTGTCCACGGAATAGTCCAACACAGAATCATTCCTCTGTGATTATTTATGCTTTGTTATGTAGAACTGGAATAAAGAAAAAGTGAATCTAGACATTACAGCCATCAGGTTGAAGCTAGGTAATTGCATTAGGGAATTAAATGAAAGCATTTGAGCTTCTCGAGCTCTAATTCCACATCTTCATATCCGCATCACCCCATACCCAGTGTCTAACACAGCTCTTGGTCTAGGAGTTTCTTGATAAATGCTTATTGAATTGAACTGGACTGAGCTTAACATTCCCACCCAGAGTTAGAAGCCAGCCGCTGAGCAAATTGTATTTAGAACGTGAGTTTGACGTTACTGTGGTAACGGGTATCCTACACGTCATAATTCCTAGTGAATATCGGGTGTTTAGTCAAATAGACTCAAGTATAGAGAGGCGTTGGCCCATCTGGCCAAAGGGCAAGGCACAGTGCTTTAGGTCCAGGTCCCCAATATCAACTGTGAAAATAAAACATTGTCAACTCCAATTACAGCCCTGTCCTCAGCTGGTCCCTGTTTACGCTACCAATTATAAACAGCTTGAACTTGCTGTCTTTAGAGGCAACACACCCTCCATTCTCTCTGCAGTGCGGCTGCCTTGGTAGAAGGAACATGCCCCTGCTCCCTCCCTACCACGTCCTCTCTTGCTCCCTCCCCCCTCCTCTCTCTCTCCCTCCCCCTCCCTCTGTCCCCATCCCTCTCTCCCCCCTCCTCTCCCCTCTCCCCTCTCCCTCCCTCCCCCCTCCTTCTTCCTGTCTTCTCTCACCTTTCTCCCCCCACCTTCTCTCCTGGGTGAGGGGCAGAAGAGAAGAGACCTCCGGAATCTTCTGCTTCATCCAAGCAGCTTGGGGGCAGCATCAACAGCTGCAATTTGGCTGCCCCAGCAGGTGCCTCAGGGCAGCCTTTCTAATGGGAATCCTGGAATCATGTCTTTCCTTAATGTGTCCTAAAGGCTGGAGGACATGAAGTGAAACAATGCTCCATGCTCAGTCCTGTGATTTTGTGTATTTATTGGACTTACTTTGAAATTAAACTAAATGATACCCAAGGTAGAGCATGAAAAAAAAGAAAAAAACAGGCTATGGTGTTTGAAAAACAAACAAAACCGTTTGGTTTGTTGGTTTGTTCTTAGACCTTCACAGGCTCCTAGGTCACACGTTTCAGTTTCTCAGCGAGTGACATTCTCTGCAGAAGCCGTGTCAGCCTCTTGTTTGATGATGTCAGCCACAGCAGAAAGAAGCACTCCATAGGCCCCGTGCTCAGCACCTTGGCGTGAGCTCCTGCCATCTTCTGTTCATGCTCATCACAGCTCTGTGCAGTGGGCGTCCTCCTGATCCCTGTGGGAGGATGGAGGATGGAGGCGGAAGGGTGAGTGACGGCAGGATCACATGAGGGGTCTCTCCCGAGGTAGGGAGGGGAACCGGCCCAGGACCTCAGTGCCCATCGCGTCCTTCCTCCTCCTCCTCTGCCTCTCTGTGACTGACTCAGGCTGCAGGGACAGACGTGAGTATGTGCAGAGTGTGTGTGCACCCCTGGGGTAGTGTGCTCATATTGGCAGGGAGGGATGTGAGTGTGTACAGAGCGTGTGTGCACACCTTGGGGGTGTGTGCTGGGGTTGGCAGGGACAGATGTGAGCGCGTACAGAATGTGTGTGCACACCTTGGGGATGTGCGTTGGCATTGGCAGGGACAGATGTGTACAGAGCGTGTGTACACCTTGGGGATGTGTGCTGTCGTTGGCATGGACAGACATGAGCATGTACAGAGCGTGTGTGCACCCCCGGGGGTGTGTGCTGGTGTTGGTGGGGACAGATGTGTACAGAGCGTGTGTGCACACCTCGGGGTTGTGTGTTGGTGTTGGCACGGACAGATGTGAGCGTGTACAGAGAATGTGTGCACACCTGGGAGTGTTTGCTGGTGCTGGCACGGACAGACGTGAGCATGTACAGAGCATGTGTGCATACCAGGGGGTGTGTGCTTATGTTGTTTTGTAAGTGGCAAATACGTGGCCCATTGCCTAGGGCGGCCCTGCACCCGTGTTGAGTCCGACAGTGGCCCTCGTGTTGGGGCCCAGACAGCACTCGAGTATCTTGAGGTTTCAGATTCTTCCTCTCCGGGTACTTGGGCCTCCTCAGGACCAAACATCAGAACCAGCCAACTGCAAACTACAAGAACGTTCAAATGCATCTTCAGTAGGAAAAACAAAAGCAATTGGAATAATTTTCCAACATGACCCCGTGGTTAAGCCGTTAGATACTCCAGCCAAGAGGTTGAGTCACTTTAAAATTTACACCAATTAAAATGGTTGTGAGAGTTGCAGAGCTTTACCACTAAACCTTGAAATAATTGAAGCGTTCTGCTCTGCTTGCTGACAAACTAGGGTTGGGGATAACTTTCAGTCCAAAGTAGCAACCTTCTAAATCCAGCTTAGATGCGAGGCTCCCACTGACACAGGAAGAGACAGTGGCCCTTGATTATTCTCCTGTGTTCAGATACTTTGTCATTTTTTCTTAGTATCCTGATCATCACTTCTGCTTTTCCAATTCAAACTAAAGGGAGTTTAGTTCTGTTTTGGAGAAGCTGTGGTTAGTAGTTTCTTTTCATGGTTTGCTTAATCTCTTCAGTCTGGTGCTTACATTTACCCAAATAGACTTTTCTTTAGTAGGATGGTGCCGTAGCCCAGGGCTTCTCCCTCCATATCTGCTCCCCAGGAGGCCCCCCAGGAATGAGCGCTGGAGAACCAGCCCCTCTCCGTGTGCCCTTTTCTTTGAGTGCAATGTAGGTTTGACTCAGAGAAGAAAACAGGCCTCCGGGTTGGGTGCCTCTGACTGCTTGCTTGTGAAATGTTTAATGATAAGGCGCCTTCCAAACTAATTTTACACATTGATAGTTGTAGCTTGAAGTATCGCTGCAGTCAGAAGAACAAGAAACACTCCCATAAAGCAGATAGGCAGAAAAAAGCCATAAAAGTTTAATAAAGGGCAAATAAAATGGTGTTGTAAGAAGGTACAGTGGGAAATGCTCTCAGTCCAGCCAGATCGGCTGTGGCATCCTCCTGTAAATACATTCAGCCACGTGTGGCCCTGATCGCAATCACTACTGTGAATTGTGATCCAAAATGTTCTTGGAGGTGGATGCCCGGACTGTGCCAGCAGCTGAGTCTGATTGGGCTTCATGACGGTGATGTGCTTAGCGTGGCCAGCTGTACTGAGAGGTGGCCACCCGT
>NW_022161637.1:0-12771 GCF_008728515.1 Papio anubis
TGTGTCACTGCTAACTGGTGAGAATCCTGTGACATGACCGTTTTCGGGTGTCTGCAAAGGGCAGAGCAGGGAGTCCCAGGAAACACGTACATCTATCCTGAGTATGCCCATTGATACCCAAAGCTGGGTGGCCCACTGGACTCCCTGGCACATGAGCTTCCTCTGTTGTTGTTCCCCCTCTCCCCCAGTGTGGGCAGAGGCCACTGCCTTTGAAGATGCGCTGCAGACAGAAGCAGCAGCATAGGCCTGGCTTCCTGAGGAATTGCCGGCCAGTTTGAGGAAGAAAGAAAGTCCCACCTACCATGACCACCCCCCAGCCTGGAGGAAGCTCCATGCCAGTAGCACTGACAAGCACAGAAACCAGAGCCCTGCTAATGCTGCAGCTCATCACCCCCGCTCAGCAGCCCAGCAGCCCAGCAGCCATTGCCACATCCCATTTCCAGGGCCTCCTGCCCCGGTGCCCCCACGTGCCTGTGGACCCACACACCTCTCTTTCTGTTTGCCCAAGGTAGGCATGGAGGGAATTTTTCAAGTCCCCTTTTAGTAGGTAAGTCAAAAGAAAATAACCACTCCACACCAGGTCCAATGCCCTTCCAAACTCAGTCTTTCCTCTGACCCTTAAACACTTCTCCTGCATCTCCCAGACTCCAGTGTACCTTGATCAGCAGGTCCCTCTTCACTGTAGTGTCTTTTTTGCAGAGTTGTTTTAGATGTTTTGTGCTTTTGCTATGGGCAGAGGAAAGAAAGAAAAGCAAATTTGGGGATAAGCGGAGAGATTTGTGAGTTCCAATCCAATCCCTTTTATTTGAAAACCCAGAGAATCCCAACTTCGTGGGTGAGAGTTTCTCTCTCAGTGGGGTCCTCTTGTTGACAAGGTCTGCAGAGTGACTGTGGGTGGGGACCCGGCCATGCCTCCGCCCCTGGCCCATCTCCACTTCACATGAGCCCCCTGCCAGAGTTCACAGTTAGTTTCAGCTGGGACACAGTTCCACTGGCCAAGTGCAAAACACCTGAGCCTGCAAGGCTGGCCTCCAGTCTGTTCCTGATGGTTGCAAAACCTATTCATGAGTTGGAAATCCTTGTCTAGAAGTCCAGGGCAGCTTATGGGACTACCCCACCAGCCCATCCCTGCTTCCAGTGTGTCCCTGGGTCTCCAAGAACCTTCAGAGTCGAGGCACGGGGAGACCTATGGGTCCCTAGGTCAACCCTGGTGCTCCCATGAGGAAGCCTCCTCACCTGGACACTGCTGCCCATGTCTTGTGTGGTAGTCAGGGAGCGTATTGGGTTGCTGCACAGAGCAGAGACGCATGGCGCATGCAATCGGAGGAGGAGAAGCTACAGCTGAGGCTTACACCCTGGAGGCAGTGGGAAGAGTGAGCTGTGAGGTCCAGAGTTGCAGCCTGACCCACTTCACCTCAGCCTACCTCTGCTGAGATCTCCTTCCTGGACACAAAGCAGAGGGCCCAGGAGCCTCAGGAGGGCACACCTGGGGCCGAAAGTAGGAATGTCACCTACCTTAGGAGGACTTTTAGTTCAACCCAAGGAAGAGCCCAGGGTCAGGAAGTGAGCAGCCCCCACTGGGCCATGGGAGTCGTGCAGGTCAGGGTGAAGCTCTGGCAAGAAGGGCCTAGGGGATGCAGGGCTTAGGCCAGAGATACAGATGCCAATCCTAAAGCTGATGGAGGAGAAGGGGCAGTACCCCCATTTTAAGGAGGAATCTTCAGGCCTAATCGTAACTTACCCCGGCTGTTTGATCCAGTGCTCCACCACTCCCCTGGCTCCTGTCCTGGGCCCCCTGCCGCGGGTTCCCAGACAGGAGGTGCAGGACGCAGTTGGCTTAGCAGCCTGTTGAAGTGTGCCATGGTGGCAATGAACTGTGGGTGCCACGTGTTCCATTCCCCTCTAGTTCGTCGGCCCCAGATGGGACAAACATTCGTGAGAGCCTCCACCTCTTTTTGAACAGCTCCTTTGGGAGGAGGAGAGGCCCAGGACCACAGACGGAACACACCCCCAGCCTCAGAGTCACCCACAGTCCCAGGCAGCTGCACTGAGCTCACAGTCATCCACGATTCCTCTCTCTCAGAACTGAGCTGGAGCTCAAAAGCTTTAAAATGGGCCTCCTCAGACGTGGGATTCCCCATTCTGATTTTCATTCTTCCACCCACCGAGGGCCCTGAATGCATCATGTCCCAGAGCCCAACAAGAGTGAGGGAAGAGGAGAGTGATGATTTCTCCCAGACCATCCACACTCCCAAGAACTAGAAGGTGGCTCAGACCTGCCGCCCCTGGGAGGACTTATCTTCCTCCCATGCAATCATCCTTATACTGCTTCCCTCTCCACCGGTGCATTTCCCGTGGCAGCTGCAACTATGGGCTCTGTTTGGGTGTTCATGGCAGGAATCTAGTATGCATCAGGTACCCACAAGCGCTGAGGGTAGTGAGGCTCCTGAGCAACTGGGTGAGGACTCCATGGCCTGCCTGCCCTCATTGAGCACCGCCTCTGCCCCGCTTTCTCTGTCCACATCCCCCGTCTTTTCACCTGTACAGTCTCTGTGCAGCTGGTACAAGGATGTCCTATTCTCTGCTGTCCACATGACAGGAAGACTTGTGGATGAGGAAACCATCCGGATCCCTGCTGGGTAAGAAGGAGCCACCTGGTCCCAGGGTATTGGCCACTTCTCAGGAGAGGCTGGTCTGAGACAGCTGGGTGCCAGAGGCACAGCCTGCAAAGCCTAGCTGCTCACCGCATCCATAAGGGCCGCAGCTGCTCTGCTAGCAGTCTGGGAGAGAAGGTCGTGACATCAGCAGCTCTCAGTGGGTTGGTTGTTTACAGGACAGGGACAGGGGGACTCTGGGGTTGATCTCTCAGGGCCTCCCAGCACTGTCACTGAGTGGACTCTTCTGCCTGGTGCTGGTGCTGGTGGCACGGATATCGCGTGCATCCGGGGCTGCATCGGGACTTTGGCTCCAGAGCAGTGTCTGAGGTCCCAGCCAGCAGTGGTGGTGTTGGGTAGTCTAGGGCCAGCATTGTTAATGCCTGTGGCCCAGGATGGAGCAGGATCTGGAAAAGGAGAAAAGTTGTCACTCCCACCATTACTTTCACCTGGGCTTTCCACACAGAAGCACTGAATGGAATTTAAGGGACTTGTAGTCCCAAACACCACCCCTGGAAAAGTTCTTCTGAGACTGCAAGCCACCTCACCATGGCTGGTCTCATGGCTCCCAGAGGCATCAACTGGCCTTAGGACAAGTCTCCTGGTGGTCCTCCGCCCAGTCCAGGCCTGGTGAAGTTGCTGGGGCCAGCTTTCTGAAAGATGACTGCTATGCAGGACTGGATAGCACAGGAAGTATTTTCTAAGGGCCAGTGAAGAAACGCAGGTGATGGTTCTCAGGATGGAGTGGACAGCTGAGTCAGACCTGGCCTTCCACACAACCTCCAGGGCACCCCTTGTGTGGTTCTGGGCCCTGACCTGTTGTGCCTGTGTAGGAGGACAGCCCCCACCCTACCCCAAGCTAAGGAGTGGTGACCTGAAGGGGCAGACCTGGCCATGCAGCAGGACTGGTACAGTGACCCTCTCAGCCCCAGCTCCCACAGACATTCTCTTCCAAAGGCCCTGGAGCACAGGCACTGTGCACTGGGCACTCAAGAGATGGCAGCCCAGGAGATTGTGAGGTTTGAGCTCAAGAAAGCTCCGCTCTGGCTCCTGGTCCTGGGGAAGAGGGTGGGGCAGATACAGAGTGGAGGAGGACAGGAGAGCTGGACGCCATGGTGCTGGGGATGAGTCAGTGGCCAGCTGTGACCCTGGCCCCCACCTCTCCTCTCCTTTGCAGGGCACCCTGTCTCCATTACAGAAACCCACACAATTTCTTTGTAAAGTCCCCAGATGTCAGCTCTCCTCTCTCATGGAATTTTAAGTAGGTGAGCAAACTCCAGGGCTCCTTGGAGTTCTCTCCCCAGCCAGAGTCCATTCCTTTTCCCCATGTTTTGTAAGAGAAGGCCCCTTCAGAACCCTCCTAAATCCACCCAGTGTATACTTGTTGCTGGGCTCCGGCCATTCTAGTCAAAATCTGGGAGGATTACACCATATGTAGAAGAGGCCATGAGGGTTTCCACCTCAACATTCTGTAGATATGACCTGTTTATTCTGTCTCCTGTGAGCTCGACTCTGGCAGAATCGAGGCCCATAGGGATTGTCATCTGCTTTGTTTATGATATTACAATGGCAAGTCACAAGAAGAGCCGGTGCAATAAATGAGGTGTTTTGTATGCATGTGTTGAATGTGTGAACTCCCATCCTGGAGAACCTCCAACGAGCTGCCGCTCCCTCCAGTTGTTCCTGGGCTCATGGCTCCTTTCAGCACCAAGGACCTCTCTCTTCTATCTGTGTCAAGGAGAAAGACCAAAGAAGGAATCTCAGACATCCTGTATCAATGCCAGTGGTAGACTTTGTTTTGCTATGTGTTTTCTTTTTCCAAACAGCTAAGGATATGGGCCATTGAGGCAGAATGCTGAGAGCTGCTTCCAGTGAAGGGGAAAAGTAATAAACATGAATCAAGGCACCCCGCAGCAGATATTCAGAGTTTTAGGCTCCCTAGGGACCCCTTTGTTTGCCATGTCTTAGATCATTCAGTCCCCACACAAAGAACCCTGTGAGGTTCAACTCCCTGTTCCGAGAAGCCAACCCAGGCTCTGAGAGCTGCATCTTCAAGGGCACTGGCCAGTAGGGGACAGGAGGCACCTCCATGCCTTGGAGGGATGGACACTCACCTTCTAACCAGCAGTTCCAAAAAGTGTGGCACAGTGATAAAGTCCCAGGAGGGGCCCAGGCAGGCATAGGAGTGAGATGGGTTTAGTTTGGGGCAAGGCTGGAAACCAGGGGAGTCCAACAGCTTCTCCCCTGTGCTGGGCTGGAAAGTTGGCATCCTGCAGATCTCATTTACACTAGGGGAATAAGGAGGATATGGGGAGCTGCGGAAAATACCCATGAACCACCAAAGGATCGGGATCTGGAAGTCACACCAAGAAGCACCAACACTTCGGGACTTGTGCCATGGAGAACCTGGGTGCCCATGGTGAAAAGGATTCTAGGCTTTCAAAGTAAAATTGTATGTGAGGATGGAGAAGTGATAAAATGATTCACGCCTTCAAGGCATCGTCACGGTGTTTCTCAGCTGTGGGGCAATGGCGCCCTCTGTATCAACAGCCTACATGAAGAGCATCATCCCTTCAATCCTCAAAAATCACCCTCATGGTAGATAAGAGACATGGGCTTTTGGATGTCAAATGTTTGCTCAGCAGCACCCAGGCCAGAAGGGAACACCTTCCATGGGGAGGACTGGATGAAATTCCCTCTAGGCCACCTGAGGCTCCACTTCTGATACGCAGGGGAAGGGCCTGGGGAGGCCTGATCCCCTCCTCATTTTAGTGACAGCACACCGGACGAGAGGGATATGATTGTTTTTGTTCCTTTAACATGAACGTGAGTCTGGAGAAACAGCTTTGGCCATCCCAGCCCCAGCCAAGTGGAAAATTCCGGAAGACTCCTGAGTGGGAGAAAGTGCATCCCAAGGCCCAGGATTTGCCAGGCAACTCAGGGAAGAGAAAACTTAGGCAGTTACTGAAGCCGTGAAAGGTTAAGCAAATGTATGTTTGAAAGGGGAAATGAAACTAGGTGATTTTCTCTGCCATCCAGACAGCAGACTGGCAAAAAGTTGAAAGCATGTTAGTATTCAGGGGAGGCTACAGTCAGAGACACAGCTACCTTCAGAGGCTGCTGGTGACCGTGTGACCAGCTGGAGGCCTTTTGGAAAGTCAACTGGCTAGAGCTGTTGAAACTTGCTATCTCCATATCTTTTCACCCAGATATCCCTTTCCCGGCTGTCTATCTTCCACAGGATATTTGTATATTTTATGGGTTGCATTGTGTTCCCTCCCCCAAATGTAACTGTTTCTATTCTCAACCCCAGAAAATATGACTGTGTCTGGACACAGAGTACTCCAAGAGGTAATTGAGGTGAAGTGAGTTCATTAGACTGGCCCCTAATTTAATATGCCTGGGGTTCTTACAAGGAGAGGTGGTGAGCGCACAGAGAAGTTGAAGAGAAGACCCTGTTCTGACCGAGATAGAAGTCAGCCACCTCCGAGGCAAGGAGAGAGGCCCAAAGAAACCACCCCAGTCTGACAGCTTGACGTTGGACTTCCAGTCTCCAGAACTGTGAGGAACCAGATTTGTGTGGTTAAGCTCTGCAGTCAGCGTGTCATGTTATGGCAGCCCTGGCAAACTTCTCCAGCCTATTAGGACACACATAGGATTATGCTCCCTGCAGAACAGGTGCCTAGAAAGGGAATTTTGTCATGACAGGCTCCACCAGCACTGAGAGGCTGACCCCTGTGGAGCATGGCCTCCCTTAAGCAATATTACAGTGAGATGCGAGGGTACACCTCCTGCCTGATGGGGATGCAGGAATGAGTTCTGTGAGATGACACTTTAAAAACAGATCCATAAAGAGGCTTCACCTTCTTTTGTTGTAATCAATGTCCACCCCCACGTTATTTGTGTTAAAGTTTTGGATTTTAAGTCCTGCAGGTGGTCTCGCAGGGCAGGGCAGCAGAGATGCCTGTTGCCAGAGATACACTTTCGGTGGGGAGTTAAAATGATAACAGTATGAGTATGTTGCTACAGTGTTATCACTGTACTCAATTCTTTGTGGCAACATGCTGAGATACTCCTGGCATAACATAAAGTGAAAACAAGGATGTTCCCTCATCTTCCTCTGATAGGTGAAAGGGACTTTGCCTGTAACCAAGTTGCCACTGGATACTACTGGCAGCCAGATTGCTTTGGGAGAGGATAGTGTGTCACTCAAGTGGGAAATTCCTAGGACAGAGCTTAGGGAGTCCCCATATTCATGTCTGAGTCCTGGGCCCACCCTGGTTTTCTAGAGTCCCTCTGTGGAGACCCTTCTGTGCCCCGTCTCACCCCAGAGCAGCACTGGCCGTGGTTGCTGGCGGTGGGCCCCTGCCCTTCTCTGAAGAAGATGGAGAACTGGAATCCATCCAACAGCTCCTGCTTGATCTGCTGTGTGGAGCTCTGCAAAGAGAGGGCCCGAGAGCCGGGCCAAGAGGTGTCAGTGGCCTGCCTGGCTGACCCCACAGTGGCACACCCCCATTAAAACTCCTTCCTGGTGTCCCCATCCCCAACAGAATTTGGCACATAGGAGCATCTACATAGACCTCCAGCCAGAGAAGGTTGAGGTCTCCCACAGATGAATTGAGATTCACATCTGAGCAGCAAACTGTGTCCTCGACACTGAGGTTTCCATCCTGCCAGGCATGGTCTGGGCAGTGATCCTGACATACGTACCAGGCTGCAAACACCTGACAACCTACCTCCTCCTCTCCAGGGAGGGCCCCTCATCTCCTGTGTCCCTCAAACATATGGGGAGGGACTCGGTGTTGCCCTGATGGGCACAGCTGAGGCCTGGCCTGGACGGGCCTGCCCTGGGCCCTGTGTTACCTGTGGGTGCCTTCTGGCAAAGGGCCAGAGGCGTCGAGGGTGAGGGTTGAACCAATGTCTATATTCTTGAGAAAGACTCTCATTTTGGCCTCTACTGCGACGAGGAGGTCGGCAGCACGTCGGGACACAGCAGGAGAACATGTTCTCCGGAGTGTCGCCCACCAAATGAACTGGAAATGGGGCTGTGTGTATAATATGGGTGCCTAGTTACCAGACTTCTAAGTTCTACTGGGGGTCTGTTAGCAAGGAAGTGAGGTCACATCTTGTAGGTTCCATCCTGTAAGCACCTCCTTTCCATAAGACCTACTCAAAGGCCCCTCTGGGTTTCTGGCCGCTCACCCTCCCCCGTCAACTCCTTACCTTTCACCATTATACAAAAGTGTGCCCCTTCAGCACCTTGGGAAGACCTGGATATAACCGGGGTCCCAGGTTTGAGGAGCCAGTGCTGGGTCAAACAGCCTTTATCTTAGCAGTTGTGAGACCCTAGAGAACTCCTTTGGTGTTTTGGGCTCTCCCCACCTTGCACAATGGGAGTTATGCTAGCATCATAACCCTTCTTAGGGAACTCCTGAGGTGTGTTTGAGATAAATCTTAAAAAACTCATGGTGTGGTGGTCCCTGTAGATATTGCACATACTTCGAGATGGAAGAACTACAAGAAGGGGTGAGAGGTAGCATGGAATACAACTCCAGTGGGCCTGGGGTCCACAGTGTGATCTCAGGAAAAGGCACTTTTGCTCTGGCCCTCGTCTTTCATGCTGCAGTACTGTACGAGGTTGAGATTAAATGAAATTCAGACATCCTCCTGCTCTGACATTGCACCTTCCAGTGCCTTCCCATTTTATTTAGACCCAGACCCTATGCCTCATCTCAGCCTAGGGTGGGCAGCATCCACAAAGACGGCACTGAGGGCTTAGTGACTCCCTTCTGAATGATAGAATAGGACACAGATGGTGGAATAGCACTTCTGGGCCAGTTTAGGCTATTTCAGCAAAGAACCGTAGCCTGGGGAGCTCATCAAGAAGAGAATTTTTTCTCCCAGTTTTGGAGGCTGGAAGTTGGAGATCAGGGTACCAGCCTGGTCAGGTCTTAGTGTGGACACTTCTTCCCCATTCACTGAGCTGCTACAGGTGCTGTCCTTTCCTTGGAGGACGGCTCAACTTCAGGAGCATGGGTGGACTTCCGTTCAAAGCCCTGCTCCCACTTATAGGTTGGTGATCATGAGGAAGTCATAGAGCATCCCTGTGCCTGTTTTCTCCTCTGAGAAATGGCATTAGTGAGAATTGCTTCCCTTTCTAATCACACAGAATAAAGCATGAGAAGAAGTTAACTCGGTGCCATTGGGCAGAGAGTGAGAGCCCAGCAAACCAGAGAGATCAGCTTGCCCACATCAGTGGTGAGGAGTACGGAGAGTGGGTGAGGCTGGGGCAGGAAGCAGGCCAGCCTTCCAGAGCCCAGGAACAGGTGAAGGGCAAGAGTGAGCTCCTCACCTTGAATTCTCAGGAGACACAGGCATGCAGGAGCTGTGGGGAGCACAATCATCAGGGCTGCTCTCATTCCCCTGGTTCCCTCCATATCCGACGTGGTCCCAGGGCCCCTTCTCCCTGTGTTTCCTCTCTACCCTGCTTTCTTCCTGGCTGCCCTCCTTGGACTCATTTTTGCCCCTGGTCAGGTGGAATCTTGAGGTAACTATAAGCCTGTTAATAACTCCTCTGAAGTTCAACCCGTCATTTATTGAGACCTCTGAGCTTAGTCAGAAACCACCTCCTGCTGGGACCTGAGAGGGGGCTGGAGGGAGCTGAGAGTGCAGTGGCAGATTTCCCTGCGGTTGCCACTACAGGGCCCACTGGCAGGTATCTGCTGAACTCGAGCTTTGTTTTGGGTCTCTGGAGTTCTGAGGTGTGATTTTCCCTCTGAAGATCGGCTGAGCCCCCAGTGGGTGCCTTAGCCTCAGAAATGGGTCCCCCTGGCTGGGAACTGTGCTCTACCCTCACTTTCCTAGAACACCTCACACCTCGCCCTGCCCATTCCGGCTTCCAAGGCCCACATAGAGGCTCTGTAGAAATTGCTAAATACAAAAGGGCTACAAATAAGTCATAGGAAGTGTATTTATATAAGGCGGTGGCTTTCAACCATTACTATACGTTTACTTCAGCAAAGGCGAAATTTAAAAATGTTAATACTCTGAGTCACCCGCAGAGATTTGGATTTATTTGATGGGGCAGGAGACACAGGTATCTTTGGTTTGGTTTTGTTTTTTCTTTTTTGAAATGGAACCATGCAGTGTTTCTCAGGTTGTAGTGCAGTGGCACCATGTTGAGCACTGCAGCCTTGATCTGCCAGGCTGAAGGAATCCTCCCTTCTCAGCCTCTCGCGTAGCTGGGACTATGGGCATGCACCACCATGCCATACTACTTTTTGTGTATTTTGTAGAGGTGGGATCTCACTGTTCCACCCAGGCTGGTCTTGAAAGTCCTACCCTCAAGCTGTCGTCCTGCCTCAGCCTCCCACAATGCTGAATTTACAATTGTGAGCCACCGTGTCTGGCCCTGTTTCTTTTGAGTTCCCTTAGTGTTTCTAATGGGCATTCTAGCAAAGAAGATTTTGCTTGCAGAAGGCTCGCGGAACACTACTGAGGCTGCATCATCTTCACAGCCAACAGATTGTTCCCTGAAGTGTCTGCTTAGCAGTGCACAGGGTATTTATATCCTGGACTTTATGGAGCTGTTGGGTTTGGGGGCTGACTGGGGCATGAGTGTTGTCTCTGGGATCTGTCACAGCCTGGTCCTATGGGATACCCAGTCAAGCATCCTCCTTTCCAGACCACCATCCTGCCTCTCACTACTCCTATGGCAAGAGAACAAAGGTCATGACCCCATGGTCAGAGACATCCACAACAGCAATGAAGTTGAGTGAGTCATGTGAGGAGGGGTGGGGCACAGCTGCTTGTTGGAAGAGTGTTGGAAAGTATTGGTCCATCAGCTGTCACATCCTCCTGTTGCTGTTGAATCCCAGTGATCCTCACTTGGAGTCTGGGTCTCAGAAGGGTGTGGCACCTGGGTTCTTGGCTGGCTGAGCTGGTGCTTTTGCAGTCCACTTTGGAGCTTTGGTTTGTGAAGCCTGACCTGAGTTACTTCAGGAAACCTTTGTCCCTCAGGCTGCCTCCTACTTAAGAGCAGAGCCTTTGTGTGGAGATCTGGCTGGCCTCCCTAGCTCCCAGCCTGTCCTGTCCTGTTATGTCTGGGTTTGAGGTTTTGTGGAGGGGTCTCTTGCCATAGAGGAGGCAGTAGCAGTCGTGTGGATCAGAGTGAAGAATGGCGATCCCTGCTGGCTG
The DNA here is from genome assembly GCF_008728515.1 of Papio anubis. Taxonomy (NCBI): domain Eukaryota; kingdom Metazoa; phylum Chordata; class Mammalia; order Primates; family Cercopithecidae; genus Papio; species Papio anubis. The sequence goes on from NW_022161637.1 coordinate 10,851, forward strand.
TGCCCGGCCTTTGACTGGAGGAGTCTGAGAATGACCAGGCCTGGGGAGCTGTCATTCCTCAGAAACAGCATGTTTCCTCCCCTTTTGTGGAGTCTCTGGATGTGACCCAGAGTGTGCTGGGCCTCTTTCACTTGTGCTGGGTTTAGCTGTGTGTTTCAGGGTGGGATGTGCAGGGGATCATCTGCTCTGAGCCAGATAAGCCTGGCGAGGATTGGGGGGCGGCCCTCGAAGAAGCCAGATCTGGTGGGAGAGTAGGCATGGATAGGGAGGGAACAGGGTCACCAGGGTTGTGTGTCACCTGTTCTCGCTCCTTGGTCTGCCCGGCAAGTGAGAACAGAGGTGGAGGCTGCTGTGGACCCTCTTTGGCTTCCTGCAAGCAGGTGTTCTTTTGGGGAGCAAGGCAGATGGGGGACAAAGCTGGTCTCTGAGGTGTTGAGTGGTTCTTTGTATGTCATTGTGCTTTTCCTCTCTGCCGTCCCCAACAGCTCTACTGTAGCAGCCCATTGACCTAGTAAGTCACTCAGAGCATCGTGGTCCTACACATGGGTGTTACGGCCCCTTAAAGAGCCAGAGAGGGCTTAGGAGTTTCTCAGAAGACTGAGCCCAGGGTTGGAGGGTGCGAGAGTCACTGAGAACAGCCCATTTGAAAAGTTGGGCAGAGGGATTGTGGGCCCTGAGCATGCCTGCCTGACCGGTGGTAACCATGCCAACAGGGCCAGGGCCTCAATAGAGCTTAGCTACTGAGCTCGACATTTGGCCAGTTGGTCTCTTGGTGCAAGCAGGAACGTTCTGCTTCCCCAAACCCTGTGTTTTGGTCTCCATTTTCCTTGGAGCAGCTGCAGGGTAGGTAGAGGTGTGTGTCTGCTAGCTGCTTGGTGAGATGAGCGTCCACCCAGCTGCCTCTGCTGGGGAAAAAGAGTAATGACTGCAGCAGGGAGACAACCGAGGCGGGGCCCTTTTAGAGTCAACCCTACTGCTCCGATTCTAATTTTCAGTTCAGATTTTGCAGGCCTGAGTGTGGGTCCCTGAGTACCTGCCCTTTGAATTCTTTTGGCGAGGACTTAGCATTCCCCAGGAGCTTCTCACTGAGCCCCAAACACACAGCCCCCAATTCACCACCTCATCCCTTACCAGGACCTGCTGAAGCACACACCTGTGGACCACCCAGACTGCCTGCCACTACAGGATGCCCTCCGCATCTCCCGGGACTTCTTTCCGGCATCAGTGCGGACATTGACCCCGCTGGACTGCAGTCACAATGGACTCCCAATGGGGAGGTGAGCTCAGGGCCCAGCAAGGCCTCAACAGGTTGAGGAGCCCAGGGTGGACCAGATCCCCAGTCTCTTCTCTGATGGCACAGGCATCGCTCTGTGCCCCTTGTCTCTGCAACCCTGATCCCCCATTCCCAGCCAAGGAGAGGTCTTCAGTCCTTGGTCACGCTGATTTGATTCCGTGTGGCATTCTGGGCCCTAGGCTGAGAGCTTTAAGCCCAGTGTCTCAGTCATCCTCCAAAGAATCCAGTGAGCCAGAAGAGGACACAGGCCCAGAGCATCTCTCCAGGTCCACCGCACAGTCTTTGAGCTGTGTCAGAGCTGGATTCTTTATCTGGGGCTGGCTGTTTGGAGGCCCCAGGCATTGTCCCCCGCACCAGGGAATTCGGCCTGTGGCTACCTTATTCTTGAATGCAGACACCTGCCTGTGCCGTCAGGGTGACCCGGGAAGCTGAGGGAGCAGGACATGTCAGCCACTTTAGATTGGCCTGCACGAGAAAGAGCCAGAAAGGGAGCCCCACAGTGGGAAAGCCTGGTAGTAGAGGTGGCCGAGGCCATTCAGGTTGCTGGAACATTCCACGTGGGCTCCTGGATGTCAGACAGCAGTTTCCCTGGGGGCCCTTCTTGATGCAAGGGTGAGGCTTAGCCCA
>NW_022161638.1:0-12769 GCF_008728515.1 Papio anubis
ATCTGCTTAATGTGAAAGCTTCCAATGCTGCATGTCCATCAATTACATCAAGTGTCTGAGCTTGGGAGACGGGGAGTAGTAAGCTCTTGGCTGGTGGTTCCGCAGGTGATTGGAGGCTTTAGGGGATTGGTAACATTTCTGGAGGAGGGGGGCAGTTGGATGGGTAGGGATCCCAGTGATCAGATGGGAGGAATTTAGATTTAATGCCTGATTGGATTGTAGTTCTCCAGCTGGGATTGCAGGCTGGTTTATAGGAGTGGGTTCCATGTTGATGGAATTCAGACTCCTTGCTTCTGAAAGGAGTAAGAGGAACTGCATGAAGGGGGAGGGAGCGGTGGCTCACGCCTGTAATCCCAGCACTTTGGGAGGCCGAGAGGGGCGGATTGCCTGAGGGCAGGAGGTCGAGACCATCCTGGCTAACACGGTGAAACCCCATCTCTACTAAAAATGCAAAAAATTAGCCAGGCGAGGTGGCGGGCGCCTGTAGTCCCAGCTACTTGGGAGGCTGAGGCAGGAGAATCGCTTGAACCCGGGAGGCGGAGGTTGCAGTGAGCTGAGATCATGCCACTGCACTCCAGCCTGGGTAACAAGAGCAAAACTGCATCTCAAAAAAAAAAAAAAAAATAGTCCTTTTTACAGATGAGAAAACTGAAGCACAATGAGGTCAAATGATTTGCCAAGGTGTAACCAGTTTGTCTAATTTTACCTTCTCCCAAGGACCAAAGCAGATGGTGCCTCAGACTTTTGCTTTGTAGGGGCTCCTGGATAAGGGCTTTTTTTTTTTTTTTTTTGAGACGGAGTCTCCCTCTGTCTCCCAGGCTGGAGTAGTGCTGCAATGGTGAGATCTTGGCTCACTGCAACCTCCTGGGTTCAAGTGATTCTCCTGCCTCAGCCTCTGGAGTAGCTGGGACTACAGGCGCTCGCTACCACACGGGGCCAATTTTTATATTTTTAGTAGACACGGGGTTTCACCATATTGGCCAGGCTGGTTTCAAACTCCTGACCTTGTGATCCGCTCGCCTCGACCTCCCAAAGTGCTGGGATTACAGGCGTGAGCCACCAAGCCCGCCCGGCCAAGGGCTTTTGACAGTGGACGAGTGGGCCCACGGAAGCGGACTCCCCAAGAACACGCTGGAGGGCGCTGGAAGACAGCCAGCTGGTTGCATCTGGCAAAGGGGCAACGTCCTTTTCTGTAAGTTTGGGGACAGCAAGAGGTGAGTTCAGGGTAGGAAGCTGAGGTCTCTACAAGGTGCTGGCCAGGACGCGAGCCTCAGGACTCTCTCCAGAATGAATCAGTTCCCTGCTGTCTGCTGCCGATTTATTTATTTATGAGGCAGAGTCTCACTCTGTCACCCAGCCTGGAGTGCAGTGGCACAATCTTGGCTCACTGAAACCTTCGCTTCCCGGGTTCAAGCATTTCTCCTGCCTCAGCCTCTGAGTAGCTGGGATTACAGGCATGAGCTACCACGCCAGGCTAATTGTTGTATTTTTAGTACAGATAGGATCTTGCCATGTTGACCAGGCTGATCTCAAACTCCTGACCTCAAGTGATCTGCCTGCCTTGGCCTCCCAACGTGCTGGGATTACAGGCATGAGCCACTGCGCCTGGATTGATTGATTGATTGATTGATTGATTGATTTTTGAGTCAGGGTCTAACTCTGTCACCCAGGCTGGAGTGCAGTGGCACGATCTTGACTCACTGCAAGCTCTGCCTCCCGAGTTCAAGTGATCCTCCTACCTCAGCCTCCCAAGAAGCTGGGGCTACAGGCTAACTTTAAATACCCAATAGAAGAGATAAGGCTGGAGTCCACATGACCAGTAGGAATGGTGGACGCTGACTGAGAGCTTTTCGGCACTGGCTGGGCCTGATGCTCAGTAACTCTAATAGGCCAACCATGGCCCTTAAGGAGGGACCGTTGTTTCCATTTTATAGCTGGGGAAACTGAGGCTCATAGAAGTTAAGAAAGTTGCTCCAGATTCCACAGCAAGCCGCTGTCTCTTCCCAGCCAAGGGAGACATTACACGAAGCACAAACAAGCCCTCTGGGTGGACATGGTGACGTTTGGCACATGTGCAGTCTCAGTCTCATTCAAGGGCCTGAAATGAGTCATCTACAAATCAAAGAACCAGCCTCTCCGGACACACGATGAGGCTGGTTTGTACATTAGGAGGAGCTGGACCCAGATAATGTGGTTCTAAGCAGAGACGATGGCCTTATTCCAACTGCGTCCCCTCTGCAAGCCCTTGGGAACTGGCCAGGCCCAGTGACCCATGGAAGAGGGGATGCTGTGCCCTAGTGTCCGAGCAGCACAGCTTGGCTCAGGCTGCTGGGCTCCTTCCAGCTTACAAACCTGTTTGTTTTTACCCTTCAATGTGAACCAGATGTGGGCACCTCGCTCTCCAGGAGGCCCCTCGCCCATACCTTCTCCACCAGCCCCTCGGCATCATTGGCAGCCGCAGCTGATGGACCAGCCTCCTCCCTGCTCTCCAGCCTCTGTCCCCCCCCTGCCCCCTCCCTCACTGCATCTCCTGCACCTTCCCTTCCCCCAGCGTGATTTGAAACAGGAAATGACACTGGACAGATCTCAAAAGTCCATATGTCCTGGACGCTCTCTCTAGGAATTTTCTGGGCCTCCAGCTTGCTCTATGTGTCGTGTCCTTCCCACTCACAGTATCTGGAGGGAAAGAAGTGCTAAAGGAAAATGAGAGTGAGCGTCCTTCGTCCCCAGTACTACCTTATCCCACTGTGATCTTGGGCAAGTGATTTATTTATGTCTGCATGGACTCGTGAATGCAATAGGTTATAATCCATGACTCTCACTATTCATTGTAATAATTAAATTATTCCCAGGCCGGGCACAGTGGCTCATGCATGTAATCCCAGCCCTTTGGGAGGCGAAGGCAGGTGGATCATTTGAGGTCAGGAGCTCGAGACCAACCTGGCTAACATGGTGAGATCCCGTCTCTACTAAAAATACAAAAATTAGCCAGGTGTGGTGGCACACACCTGTAGTCCCAGCTATTTGGGAGGCTGAGGCACAAGAGTTGCTTGAACCTGAGAAGCGGAGGTTGCAGTAAGCTAAGATCGCGCCTCTACACTCCAGCCTGGGTGACAGAGTGAGACTCTGTGTCAAAAAAAAAAAAAAAAAAATTATTCCCAGTTTCGCCAGTGGGAGCCCACTCAAGCTCGCAGCTTTTCCTTTTGCAGTGACCCATCATTCTTTGAGCTTTTTAGTACAAGCTGTTCCAGGAGCATCTGCCTTTTTTTTTTTTTTTTTTTTTTGTCCCAGCCCTGGAATCAGTCTGCTCTCTGAAGATCTTGGTTCCCTTTTTTTAAAAATGGTATTTAGAAGTCAAGATCTGGATGCTACATGTGTTCACTGCCACTACGGTGAGGCTGTTCCCTGTCCCTCTCTGTGGATATAGCTAGGGAATGTAGACGTGTACACATACTGCACACGCACATATACAGTCAAATTTGTATTCATTTCTTTATTATTTTAAGAAAGTATGGACTGGGTGCAGTGGCTCACACCTGTAATCCCAGCACTTTGGAAGGTCGAGTTGGGCGGATCACCTGAGGTCAGAAGTTCAAGACCAGCCTGGTCAACATAGTGAAACCCATCTCTACCAAAAATACAAAAATTAGCTGGGTGTGATGGTGGGTGCCTGTAATCCCAGCTACTCAGCAGGCTGAGGCAGGAGAATTGCTTGAACTCAGGAGATGGAGGTTGCAGTGAGCCGAGATTGCACAATTGCACTGCACTCCAGCCTGGGTGACAAAGCGAGACTCTGTCTCAAAAAAAAAAAAAAAAGTATGGTAAAATACTAAAATACATATAACATAAAATTTGCCATCTTTTTTTTTATTATTATTTACCTTTTATTTTTATTTTTTGAGACAGAGTCTCACTCTGTCACCCAGGCTGGAGCACAGTGGTGCAATCTCAGCTCATGGCAACCTCCACCTCCCAGGCTCAGGCAATCCTTCCACCTCAGCATCCCAGGTAGCCAGGACTACAGGCACACACCACCATGCTTGGGTAGTTTTTGCATTTTCTGTACAGATGAGGTTTCACCATGTTGGCCAGGCTGGTCTTGAACTCCTGACCTCAGGTGATCCACCTGTCTCAGCCTCCTAAAGTGCTGGGATTATGGGTATGATCCATACCCTGCCCCATAATTTTTATTTTTATTTTTATTTTATTATTTATTATTTATCATTATCATTATTATTGTTATGAGACGGAGTCTCACTCTGTCCCCAAGGCTGGAGTTCAATGGCATGATCTCGGCTCACTGCAACCTCCGTCTCCCAGGTTCAAGTGATTCTTCTGCTTCAGCCTCCTGAGTAGCTGGGATTACAGGTGCATGCCACTATCCCCGGCTAACTTTTGTATTTTTAGTAGAGACAGGGTTTCACCATGTTGGCCAGGCTGGTTTCAAACTCCTGACCTCAAATCATCCACCTGTCTAGGCCTCCCAAAGTGCTGGGATTATAGGTATAAGCCACTTGCCTGGTGTAGATCCATGATTTTTCAACTGGACTACACACTTTCTTCAGGTCTCAGCAGTTGTGTTACTAACGGCCTCTTTCCCTTCCTGGACCTAGTCCAGGACACCGTGTTGCGTTGAGTGTCCATCTATCCTTAGTCTCCGCTGACTGGTGACAGTTTCTGGTCTTCTCATGATTAGACTGGGACTGCAGAATTGTGGGAAGAATACCTAAGAAACGAAGTGCCCTCATCCTATCACATCCGGGAGGTGTGATATCAACATTTACGAGTCATGTTGGAAAGATGGACAAATGGGGATTCCAAAGCTGTTCATCACAGTCAGAAAATGGTAGAGGAAGGATTTGAACTGGGGCCACTCTGAGATGTGCGCTCATTTCCTCAGTTTGAGAAAAAGAACTGTCTGGTGAGGAAAACAAGGTAAGATCTCTGGTATTGAAGCGACGGGTGGGAGGTAGAAGTCTGCACCCAGATGAGGTCCTTCAGGCAGGGTGGATTTGCCACCTGTGGCCTCTTTCCCAGGACCTTGTCCAACCTTGTCTTAGCTTCCCTCTGTCTAGTGCAAGTGGCACTATCTTTTGTCCATTACATGGGATTGTCCGGTCTTTGTGCCACTAGAGCAAGGATGAAAATAATCTAATAATCCATCAAAAATGCATGTTTCATGAGAATTCAAGTTATACAAGAGTCTAATACTACTCCAGCTGGCAGTCATAGGTCATCTGTACCCTCCTCCCTGTCCTCCCTGCAACCCTGCCTTCAGAGCTCTTATCGGCTCTTGGAGCCCCTCCCAGTGGGATGCCAGCAGAGGAGGCCGTCCACATGGAATTGGCTCATGGCTGTTGGTGACACTGGCTTTCCTTTACCTGCTGTGGACACCTTTGTCTCGTAGTCATCAGGAAAATCACTGTCACTACATCAGAAACGCTGGAACATCCTGAAATTTCAAAGCAGAAATTCTAAACCATGTCCTCTGGGCAGTATTCAACTAGCATATGTGTTTCGTTTGACCCTCACTTAATTTAAAAAGCTTAAAATTAGTCCACAACATGAACAAATCAGGAGTTCATCATAAAAGACTGGATTTTGGCTTCTTTTGAAAAATCAGATGTGGTAATAGATGGCCCACATTCCCGCCCGGCAGCATGAGGGCAAGCGAGTGGCAGCTGCCCCCGTGGCTCCGGCACATGTCCCCACTCCACCCCTGTCCTCTCCACTCCCTAGGAATCACCATCCCCAACCTCATTCATTGGTGGTGTCTGCCTGGCCTCTGAAGGTGTTTGAGTCCACAGCCCTTGCATGAGATTCTTGCAGTTCATTCATTCACTCAGCAAACGCTTACTGGGTTTCTAACCAGGCCAAGTTCTGTGAGAGGCTCCCACATCAACAAATTTTACATTGGTGATTCTAGAACCATATACTAAGTCCTTGATTAAGGTAAATCCTGCTGATGTGGAAGCATGGAAGAGGGGTCTGCAGCTCAGCCTGGAGGGAGTCATGGGAGGCACCCCAGAGACACACACCCTTGGGAAGTTAGTTGCTATCTAAATTTTTTTTTTTTTTTTTTGTCTTGAGGCAGAGACTTGCTCCGTCGCCCAGGCTGGAGTGCAATGGAGCAATCTTGGCTCACTGCAAACTCCGTCTCCCAGGTTCAAGAGATTCTCCTGCCTCAGCCTCCTGAGTAGTTGGGACTACAGATGCATGCCACCACACCTGGCTAGTTTTTTGGTAGAGACAGGGTTTTGCCATATTGCCCAGGCTGGTCTCGAACTCCTAACCTCAAGTGATCTGCCTGCCTCAGTTTCCCAAAGTGCTGGGATGACAGGCATGAGCCATCATGCCCGGCCTGCTGTCTAAATTCAAGTGAGGTATAAGGAGGACCCTGACCTCGGACTGAGCCATCTGTCTCTCTGGACTTGTCCTGGAGTTTGCTCTCCAATGCCTCATCTCTGTGCTGATTTTGACGGCCTCTTCATGGAGCAGGACTTTCTGTGTTTATCCAGGGAGTACGGAAAACACAGTGCGGACGTTCCGCTGTGGTGTGAAGCAGCAGCAGGGCTAGAAAGATCTCCACGGGCAGGCTGGAGGCCCCGTTCTTGGAGTCTGTGTGTGTGTTAGCAGGCAACATGAAAAAGGGCCAAAGCCTTGGAGTCAGGTACACTTGGTTTAAAAATCCTGGTTTTACCACTTACCAGCTATGTGACTGGGTGGTGATTACAGTCTCAGTGTTTCCTTGACTATAAAGTGGGGATATAGTGTTTATTCCTAAGGTGACGGTCTGTCTGGTTTGTTTTTGTTTTTATTTTTTGAGACAGAATCTCACTGTGTCGCCCAGGCTGGAGTGCAGTGACGCAATGTTAGCTCACTGCAGCCTTGACCTCCCAGGCTCAAGCAATCTTCCCACCTCAGCTTCTCGAATAGCTGGGACTACAGGCACACACCATCATCATTATTATTTTTTTTCCTGTAGAAATGAGATCTCACTATGGCCCAGGCTGGCCTCGAACCCCTGGACTCAAGTGATCTGCTTGCCTTGGCCTCTCAAAGTGCTCGGATTACAGGTGTGAGCCACCGCACCCAGCCAGTTACTGTGTGTAAAGTCCCAAAAGCAGGGTTGGGAACATAATAGATACACACAAAAGACACACTCATCTTTTTCTTTTGGTATGTAATTCTATGAAAAAAATTTTTTGAGACAGGCTGGAGAGAAGTGGCACAATCATAGCTCACTGTAACCTCAAACTCATGGTCTCCACTGATCCTTTCACTTTGGCCTCTTAAAGTGCTGGGATTATAGGCCACTGAGCCTGGACAAGTTTTATGAAACTTTATCACATGCATAGATTCAAGTAACCATCCCCACAATAAAAATACAGAAGTATCCCATCACCACTAAGAAATTTCTTCCTGGGGCTGGGCATGGTGCCTCATGCCTATAATCCTAGCACTTTGGGAGGCTGAAGCAGGTGGATCACTTGAGCTCTGAAGTTTGAGACTAGCCTGGGCAACGTGATGAAACTCCATCTCTACAAAAAATACAAAAATTAGCTGAGCCCAGTGGCACACTCCTGCAGTCCCAACTATGAAGGAGGCTGATGTGGGAGGACTGCTTGAGCCTGGCAGGCGGAGGTCTCGGTGAGCCGAGATCGTGCCACAGCACTTCAGCCTGGGTGACAGTTCGAGACTCTGTCTCAAAAAAAAAAAAAAAAAAAGAAAAAATTTCTTGCTGTTACTCCTCAGTCACATCCTTTCTCCTACTATAACCCCTGGAACCACTGATCTATTCTCCAACTCTATAATTTTGTCACTTCAGGAATGTTATATAAGGCCAGGTACAGTGGCTCATGCCTGTAATCCCAGCACTTTGGGAGGCCAAGGCAGGTAGATCACTTGAGGTCAAGAGTTCGAGACCAGCCTGGCCAACGTGTTGAAACCCTGTCTCTACTAAAAATACAAAAAATAGCCGGGCATGGTGGTGCATGCCTGTAATCCCAGCTATTCAGGAGGCCAAGGCACGAGAATCACTTGAACCAGGGAGGCAGAGGTTGCAGTGAGCTGAGATCGTGCCACTGTACTCCAGCCTGGGCTACAGAGCAAGACTCCATCTCAAAAACAAAAAACAAAAGAATGTTGGCTGGGCACGTTGGCTCATGCCTGTAATCTCAGCACTTTGGGAGGCTAAGGGGGGTGGATCATGAGGCCGTAAGATCAAGACCATCCTGGCCAACATGGTGAAACTCCATCTCTACTAAAAATACAAAAATTAACTGGGCGTGGTGGTGTACGCCTATAGTCCCAACTACTTGGGAGGCTGAGACAGGAGAATCACTTGAACCCGGGAGGCAGAGGTTGCAGTGAGCCGAGATCATGCCACTGTGCTCCATCCTGGGCAATAGAGCGAGACTCCATCTCAAAAAAAAATAATGTTATATAAATGGAATCAGACTGGCCTTTTGAGATTTGCTTTTTCCACTCAGCAAAAAGCCCTGAGACTCATCCACATTGTTGCCTGGATCAATTGCTCCTTACCTTTTATTGCTGAGTTACCTCATTGAATGGATATACCATCATGTGTTTATCTGTTTACCTGTTGAGGGACATTTGGCTTGTTTCCAATTTTTGACTTGTGATGGTAATTTTATGTGTCAACTTGACTGGGCTATGGGGTGCCCTGATAGTTCATCAAACAGTATTCTGGGTGTTTCTGTGAGGGTGATTTTGGGTGAGTTTAACATCTAAGTCAATAGACTGAATAAAGCTGACTGCCCTTCCTAAGGTGGGTGGGCCTCATCCAATCAGTTGAAGGCCTGAATAGAACAAAAAGAATATCTTCCCTGAATAACAGAGAATTCCTCCTGCCTGACTGCCTTTGAGCTGAGACATCAGTTTTTTTCCTGCCTTTGGACTGGAACCGAAACATCTGCTCTTCCTGGGTATCCAGCCTGCTGGCCTTGGCACTGGAACACCACCATTGAACCTCCTTGGTCTTCAGCTTGGCTGACTGCACATCTTAGGATTTGTCAACCTCCATAATCATGTGAGCCAATTCTTTGTGATAAATGTATATATTATAAATATATATATGATTTATATATATATCATTTATCTATATAGATCAATATGTATCATTTCTTATACCTGCCTTTTTTTTTTTTTTTTTTTTTTTGAGGCAGGGTCTTGCTCTGTTACCCATGCTTGAGTACAATGGTGTGATCATGACTCACTGCAGCCTCAACCTCCCGGGCTGAAGCAATGCTCCCACCTCAGTCTCCTGAGTAGCTGGGACCACAGGTGTGCGCCAGAACACCTGGACAATTTTTTTGTTTTGTTTTGAGATAGGGTCTCACTTTGTCACCCAGGCTGGAGTGCAGTGACATGATCTTGGCTCACTGCAACCTCCACCTCCCTGGTTCAAGAAACTCTCCAGCCTTAGTCTCCTGAGTAGCTGGGACCACAGGCATGTGCCACCATGCCTGGCTAATTTTTGTATTTTTTGTAGAGACAGTTTCACCACGTTGCCCAGGCTGGTCTTGATCTCCTGAGCTCAAGGCGATCTGCTGCCTCAGCCCCGCAAAGTGCTAGGATTAGAGGCATGAGCCATTGAGCCTGGCTCACACCTGGCTAATTAAAAAAAATTTTTTTTTTGTAGAGACAGGGTCTTACTATGTTGCTCAGGTGGTCTCAAACTCCTGGGCTCAAGTGATCCTCCTGCCTTGGCCCAAAGTATTGGGTTTACAGGTGTGAGCCACCACGCCTGGCCATAATTTATTTTTTACATATATATATATATAAAATTGGTCCTATTTCTTTGGAGAACCCTGAGAGATACATGTATGTGTGTATACATATATAGCTTCTTACATATATCATTTATATATATGATTTACTATGTATATATCTCTCTTCTGTTGGTCCTATTCCTTTGAAGAATCCAGATTGATACATGACTATTATAAATAAATCTGTTATAATAATTTGTGTACAATATTTTATATGAACATAAATTTTCATTTCTCTGGGATAAATACCCAGGAGGGCGATTGTTGGGTCTTGAGGTAAGTGTATGTTTAACTTTATAAGAAACTGCCAAACTGTTTTCTAGAATGGCAGTACCATTTTGCGTCCACTCCTCATTTTAATTATTTTGTTCTATGAGTTAAATGTGTTAACTTCAGCATGGGCGCTGTTATTTAGAGGCTGGTCTTGCAGGAATCTTTGCCTACTTGAATTATAATCTGCATTGACACACATCCTTGTTTTAACTTTCACATATATAAGCCAAGCACAGAGGTCTGAAGGTTTAGAGATTTGAAATAACAAACCTGGCCGCCTCAGATTTTCTTGGCTGGCACCAGGCCTTGCCAGGCCTTTGAATCAGCTGGGTGCAGGCAAGGGTCACCAGGAAACTCAGGCTGCCTGGACCGACAGGAAGCGTGGGACGAAGCTTACTCCGGGTCTGGCTCGTGGTCAGCCTGGCTGGGGCCTGAGGCTTCCAGGCCCGCTCAGTGTGCACGGTCAGGAAACGGCCTGGGCTCTTGAAATCACCCCACCCCTGAAAAATGAATTCATAAACAGAGACACTCCAAGTTCCTTTCTTTGAGAAATAGCATCTTTTAGCCTGGAATAAAATCAATTTGCAGAGCTGCTATGACTCCGTGTTCCTCGGGCTCTGCGCACCTCTGTGTCAGTGACAAGTGGCTTTGGGACTTGTTTTCCTGGAGAAGACGGCTATGGAGTTTTCTTTTCTTTTCATTTTTAATTAATTATTTGTTGTTGTTTTAGAGATGAGAGAGTCTCACTACGTTGCCAAGGCTGGTCTTGAACTCCTGGCCTCAAGCAATCCTCCTGCCTCAGCCTCTCAAAAAACTGGGATCACAGGAGTGATTCACGGTGCCTGGCTCTAGAGTTGTTTACTGATGCTTAATATTACGACTTTCTCCTTTCCGCCCTCCCTGCACTCCTTACCCCAAGTTAACAAGTACAAATATATATACATAATATGTATCTTTATATTGTATTTATATGCATTTTTGTAGAGATGAGTTCTTGCTATGTTGCCCAGGTTGGTCTCAAACTCTGGGCCTCCAGTGATCCTCCTACCTTGGCCTCCCAAAATGCTGGGATAACAGGTGCGAGCCACCACACCCAGCCCATAGTTTTTATCTTTTCTATGGTTATTATTACCTAACAGTATAAGTTTATTTGAACATACAGCATTTGGGTACTGTTTTGACAAATAGATTCAATTAGACATCACAATGGTATGGACCTTTCTAGTTTTCCATTATCTCACCTGAGGCAGGTGAACTGTTAACTCCATTTTATCCAGAATTTCCCAGGGCTAGAACCTGTAGATTCAGAGCTTTTTTTTTTTTTTTTTTTTTTTTTTTTTTGAGACGGGATCTCACTCCTATACCCAGGCTGGAGTACAGTGATACAATCTTGAATCATTGCAAACTTGACTTTTGGGGGTTCAATGACCCTCCCACTTCAGCCTCTGGGGTAGCTGGGACTGCAGGCGTGTGCCACCATGCTGGGCTAATTTTTTTCTTTCTTTCTTTTTTTTTTTTAATTTGGAGTTTTGCTCTTGTTGCCCAGGCTGGAGTGCTATGGCCTGATCTCGGCTCACTGCAGCCTCCGCCTCCTGGGTTCAAGTGATTCTCCTGCCTCAGCCTCCTGAGTAGTTGGGATTACAGGCACCTGCCACCATGCCCAGGTGATTTTTTAATTTTTAGTAGAGATGGGGTTTTACCATGTTGGCCAGGCTGGTCTTGAACTCCTGACCTCAGGTGATCCATCTGCCTTGGCTTCCCAAAGTGCTGGGATTACAGGCGTGAGCCACCTCACCCGGCCCCCCATCTGTCTCCTTCCTTTCTTCCTTCCTTCCCTTTGTTTCTCTCTCTTTCTCTCTCTCTCCCTCTCTCTCTTTTTCTTTCTCTTGCAGCGTTTTACTCTGTTGCCCAGGTTGGAGGGCACTGGCATGATAAGGGCTCACTACAGCTTTGATTTCCCAGGCTCAAGTGATCCTGATCCTCCCACCTCAGCCTCCCGCAGTGCGGGGATTACAGGTATGAGCCACTGCACCCGGCCTCATATTTTTATTTACATCTATTTTAGACATTGGAAATACTACAGCATTCAGATCTGCTTACATAATGTATAAAAATGACTGCTTATCAAGAGACTGCCATGATTTTGTGACATGACTATAGCAGTCTTATAAATAAATTCAGAGTAGTTAAGCAGATCTAAAATATGGAGTAACATTTAGGCTAGGCACGGTGGCTCACGACTGTAATCCCAGCACTTGCAGAGGCTGAGGCAGGTGGATCACTTGAGGCCAGGAGTTCAAAACCAGCCTGGCCAACACGGTGAAATCCCGTCTCTACTAAAAAAAAAAAATTAGACAGGAATGGCGGTGCATGCCTGTAGTCCCAACTACTTAGAGGCTGAGTCATGTGAATCACTTGAACCCAGGAGGCAGAGGCTGCAGTGGGCTGAGGTCATGCCACTGCCCTCCAGCCTGGGTGACAGAGCAAGACTCTGTGTCAAAAAATAAAATAAAATAAAATAAAATAATAAAATAAAGTATGGAGTAACATTTTAAACCATCACATGCCACTCCGAAGCTGACCTGTTTCCTACAATTAAACATTTGCTTGGCTATAGGAGAAAGTGGCAAACATTCTTGATGACCACACTGCAGTCTATGAAACTGGATTTCTGACACTGGGCTCCAGCTTCATTTCCTCAG
>NW_022161639.1:0-12737 GCF_008728515.1 Papio anubis
AATAAACCCACCATAAAACTCTAAAGTAAAACCATGTAGGAAGCCTTACTTGTTCAGGAACTCTGGAAATTATTTCAAATGACCAAGAATAAGGCCTAAATTAAACACTGTATAAGACAGAGAAAAGCATCTGTCAGGATACGTTATGCATGGTAACAAACAACCCCACGGCATAGCAGCTTAACTCAACAAATTTATTTCTCATTTAAATGAGTATGTTCAGTGTGGCCTGGCATGGAAACTCTGCTCATCACACTCATTCAACAACCCAGGCTGATGGAAGCTTCATTTTTACATTTGCTTCCATGATCATCACTGCAGTGGGAAGGCAATGTGGAAAAGCAAGTATTCATTTGTAAAACTTCTTCTGTAAATTAATATGTATCCCCCCTGCTTACATTTCTGTGGTCAAAGCAACTCCTAGCAGCCATGCCAAACCTCAAAGTGTGCACCTAGGGCAATCCTACCGGTGCTGGGGAGGCAGAGAGCTGGAACCATGAGCAGAAGTGTCAGTGACCACCACAGAGATCTTATATGGGAATTTCTTGTTTTTCACCTGACCTTAATAGAAACTCCATTTTAAAAGAGGGAAATGAGACTGTGAGAAGGAGAATGGAGCTATGATTCTAAAATCAGCATTTCTTCTATTATATTAGTATGCTTTCCTTAAGTTCTACTTCATCTCATAAAATAAAAAGGGAAGAGTAAATACCATATTTTTAATGAGACCTAAAAACCTGAAGTGTTGCTGGGATAATAAATATCAGTTCAACTTTTCAAAACTTGATCTCAGATGGACTTTAATATGCCATAGACTGTGAATTCCTTGAAGTCCTAAGACTGTATCTTACTCACCGTGACATCTCCAGCTGCTATCACAGTTTTTGGTGTATTGTAATTACTAAAAACAAATTTGGCTAAACTTTTGAACTGATCAGTAAGGTACTGTCTGATTTCTAATATTTCCTATCAAGTGAGGCTTGAATGCTCTGCTGTTAGTTTTTTCCTAGTCATTTTTTGCAAGAGCTAAAGCTACAATTTAGTAGACGTCCAAATGGAAACATCAGTATTAACAAGATACATTTCACAGGTTCAGAGATTTTGATGCGGTTCCTTACACTTCCTGCTCCCATGACTACCTGGCAATTAATGATGGTGCCAATACCAGCGATCCCCTTCTTGGCAAATTATGTGGTTCCAAGCGCCCACCAAATATGAAGAGCCACAATAACAGTATGCTCCTGGTGTTCAAGACAGATTCGTTTCAAACAGCAAGAAGCTGGAAGATACCTTTTCGGCAGTCATTGGGGTAAGAATTCTGGATATGTAAATCTATTTTTCAGGACTGTTACCTTTCTGCTTTATTCATTTTTTCCCCACCTGACTATAGTTGCTTTTCACTGAAGCTTAGAAGAATATGCCATGTAAAGGCTTGGTTTTAAAAATTATGTATGACATATTTTACTGTTGTAAAAAATCACTCAATAAAGGTACCTCTCCAGCATACAAAGACGAAGTCTTTCTACACAAGCACACTCAGAAAAGACCCGAGACTCATTTTTTCACCTATAGAAATGGTATAAGTTGAGCCTAAATGCAGACAAGGGCCAGGTCAAAAAAGAAAGCCCCATTGCCTGTGCCAACTTTATCAGCTGGGCGCGGTGGCTCACGCCTGTAATCCCAGCACTTTGGGAGGCCAAGGCAGGTAGATCACCTGAGGTCAGGAGTTCAAGACCAGCCTGGCCAACATGGCAAAACCCCTTCTCTGCAAAAATACAAAAAGTAGCTGGGAAGGGTATTGTGGCCTGTAATCCCAGCTACTTGGGAGGCTGAGGCGGGAGAATCACTCGAACCCAGGAGGTGGAGGTTGCAGTGAGCCGAGATCGTGCCATGGCACTCCAGCCTAGGGGACAGAGTGAGACTCCGTCTCGAAAAAAAAAAAAAAAGGATAACTTTGGTAGCGTGGTGGAGGAAGGTGTGAAGAACCTATAACCTGGGAAGGAAGAAGCTTATGATAGAAATATTGATGGGAAATGTCAAAGCCTTGAACAAATACAGAGGGAAAACAGATAAAAGGAACGGCAGAAATCTGAGAGACGGAAGGTAGGATACATTGGAAGCACGGTGTTTGGACTCTGATGATATTTTAATGAGGATGTGTATTGAGGATGGCTTTCTGTAGGTAATTTGTTGAATAGTGGTGCCTTAGGAGACTATGATTTAAGGGAGAAATGTTATATTTAATTTGGGGCATTTTAGGTTGGAAGACCTGTCTAAATGGAGCTGTTTAGTTGGAAGCTGATGCTTGAGAAGGAATTTGGGCTGGAGAGCGTGATGTAGGCGGAACAGGTAAAGTTAGGTGTGAGGATAAACTGAAAATATGCCCCAGATTACTCCCACTGAATATGAAAAATAAATTATGAACATCAAACACTGCATGTGAGAAATAAATGATCAACATCAAACACTGCATGTGAGAAATAATCACCCAGATCAAATTAAGTCAGAACTTTGAATAATTTAAAATCAGTGGCACAGTCTAAGATCATTAATATTCTACTCTGGAAAGTGTTTTGATCCTTTTCCATTTGAATATAGATGTGATTAATGTGCTAAAAATGCATAGCTCTCCAAACAAATCTCATACTCTGTAAAGACTCAGAAAAACCCAGGCAGCTTTCTGTAATAATAACCTTGATTCACTTTTCAAACTCTTTCTCTTTCTCCCATAGTGTGGATAAACTTCATTTCTCTGATGCAAAGCAGAATTTACCTTCAACTTCTTGATATTGGGCATATGAAATTTTTTATGCATTCCTTGAGGAAAGCAATTAGACATTGTATTTTGAAGGCTTCCGAGTAAACCACACACCTCATGACAAATTGTATCAGGAAATCCCTTTGCCACTTTTCCTACTTAGCTGTCTCAACAGTAACTTGAAAGCAAGTCTCATGGGCAGTCAGAGAGCGTTGCCTTAATAGAATCGTGTAAGTGAAATAGCATACAAAAGACACAAGGCTATTTTGAAAGAAAAATTAATTTTCCTTTGGAGATTTTTTTTTTGGCACAAAAAAGGGATATATTCTTGCCTTTAGCACAGACTTTAGACCAAATGGCGTATGTCTGCATTTGCTTTGCTACCTTTCAAGTTGTTTTTCTTTTTCCTAATATATTCTCACAAGAAAATGGTAATCACTGTGCTAACACTCTTCTCACTGCTGTCATCTGCATGAAGCTTCTCAAGTGAGCCAGGGTTCCCTAGCTTTATTAAATTACTGTGTCTTTCCGAGCCACAAAGAATACATTTTTAGACTTATCGTGATTTAACAGAAGGAAAAATCTTACACTGTCAGAAGCATTGTCTATGCATGAATCATTGAACAATTACAGTCACTTACTGTTTTCCTCTGGCCACAGTTAGAGAAAAGGTTTAAGTGAAGAATGCAAAAACGGAATTCCTTGCCAGTGTTGTGTTACCCCTATATTTCATGAATATGATTGTTACCTCTTTTTCATCTGTATAGATGCCATCAGCCACTTGGAAATACTTAAGAAGTCATTGTAACTACTCTTTGATGGTAATGCTTAAGTGAAAAACCTGAGTATTATCATTTTGCCTTGCAGTGCTCTTACAAAGATTTCGAGATCACATTGACAAGTTTATTGATCATTCTGCATAACTTTTAAATTTTGTTTCATTTCAATTTTTGTTGTTTGTGGTGAGGAAAGGAGGAAGGAACAATAAGAATAGCTTTGATTATAGGGTTTATAGGGTCTTTTAGTTATAGATCTGGATGAAAACACTTAAACTTGGCTAATAAGGTGCCCCTTTTACCTCCAACTCATTTATGTAAAACAACCCTGCCTTTCCCCTAAAAAGAGGGAAAGTAACTTTATGGACCAGATAGTGAATTTTCATTTACAAGACTGTTCAGCCTGGAAAACAATATCTTCACTTTGTAAATAATTGATGTGAAGAAGAGACCATGTTAGTCTATGACATTTCTGTTTCGATCTTAACTAAAACACTACGTAGGGTTTTGCAGATTTGCTATTTAGATTATACAGCTGACAATGCTTTATGTACATCTGCTTCCATTTTTCAGGAGTCGACAAAGAGACTGGCTTATATAATTATGTGACTATTAGGTTAATTTCATCTTGTGCATTTGTTATATTTGTATTGCTAGTGAGTCACAGCAAATTTGGGAGAACTATCCCCTAGTTGCTAATTACTAAATATGTAGTGAAATTGGGTCTCCTTTTTCCATGGAATTTCTGCCACTGGAGGCCCATGTGCATGGGATGTGAGGTAAGGAGAAAGCACATTTGGCAAGCAGGAGCTGATCTCTAATTGCAGTGGAAATGTGCCTGCTTGTTTCTCCCATGTGCTTCGACATGGTATGAATAATTGAATAAATGAATGGCTGACAACAAGCAAAATGATCACACCGGGCTGCAGCAATCTGTGAAACTCTGAAATAATCTGCAAATCTGAGCATTTTTCTTAACCAAGTTCATAGTTTGCATCAGATTGTCAATGGCTTCTATGATCCTATAAAGTTTAAAAAGCTGTTGGTTCTGTGGATTTGGCTAAGTGGGCATGGCCTGTAGGCAGAATAGATACTTTTAAGTGCCTTTTGTTCTGTTAACTTCTGCTAGATTAGTTGCTGCACCTTCCTTTACCAGTACAGTCAGCTCCAGCCTTGACTCTGCTTATGTGTGTCCCGCACAAAGCACTTCACACTTGCAAACGTGTTTTTAACTATCAGAGACTCCATGTTCTTCTTCCCAAATGGGTCTCTTACCAGAGAGTTGCTCAGTCTATTCGCAATATGCTCATCACACTACACACCAAACTTCTTCTACACGTAGGGTTAGATTAGGGGCTTTCAGTGAACTTATTTATTTACTGTGCAGTACCTTCGTTGTCTCACTTTTTTTCTAAAATGATGTATTCTATAACACTTCAGTGAAACTTCAGTGTAAAAATAGAACTTGGCTCTACTAGATGTGAGGTCTGCAGGTATCTCAATTAGTGAGTTGTCAAGAAGGCAGTGAGGAGTGCCCGCTGCAGGACAGCACAGGAGGACAGATGGGGAAGATGCACCCTCAGGGACAAGCCAGGGCAGTGGCTGGACTCAAAGCTCCCAGGCAGTCCCTGTTGCCCAGAGCACATGTGCTGCCAAGGAGGGCCACTGTCTGTCTTCCTCTACCTTGGGTATTTGTCACGTGGAGGATGAGTCAGGTTCCATTAAGGTCGGACTCAGAGACCTTTACTAAGAGTTCAAGGCAAAAATACCCAAGCATATATGTAACAAGGACAGAATGAATTACAGTCCAACAAATGTAGAGATATGGCCAGATAGGCCAGGCGCAGTGGCTCATGCCTGTAATGCTGGCACTTTGGGAGGCCGAGGCAGGCAGATCACTTGAGGTCAGGAGTTCGAGACCAGCCTGGCCAACATGGTGAAACTTCGTCTCTACTAAAAATACAAAAAATTAGCTAGGCATGGTGGCGCATGCTTGTAAACTCAGTTATTTGGGAGGCTGCGTCAGGAGAATCACTGGAACCCGGGAGACAGAGGTTGCAGTGACCCGAGGTTGCACCATTGCTCTCCAGCCTGGGGAACAAGAGCGAAACTCTGTCTCAAAAACAAAACAAAACAAAAAAAGTAATATGGCCAGATGGAAAGAGCTGATTGATGTCATTGCCTGGTGATATGGCTTTAGAAAAGATCTATAACACTTTGGAAATCAATTTTTAATCTAAAAAACTGATCAATTTGAAATATTACAACCCTTTATCTTTTAAGAATGTGATGGAGATGAAGCAGATAATTTCTGGAAAGCACCTTAGCTGTCAGTGTGAAAGAATCTGCATTAGAAAGTAATATTGAAGTCCCAAATTTTCAAGCCCCTCTCCCTGACCCTATTGCTAAGGTTAGGGGATGGCTGAGGGTGGGGTGGGCAGGGATCAACATTCTCAACAGGACCACGTCATGCTACAATGATTTCTTGTTCATCCCTACCCACTTTGCAGTGACACCTAACCCTCAAATCCTAAAGTACATTTCATAACCTAAATCTGAAATCAAAAGCTACATTCTGATTAAATCCTCAGGCCTTGCAGAGGCCTGGTACATAATTTTTACTCCATCAATATTGTCCATATGAGTGATTTACAGAATAAATGGATAAATTGTGCCTACTTCAAAAATCATATTTTATAATGAGAAATAATATACTGCATAGTATACATTAGATTTTAATCTAGATTCAGCTCATTCTCAAAATTCAATCCTGGTTTATAAAACTGCTGGTTAAGCTCCACACAGGGAGGTAAATTGAATCACTTTCATCCTCAGAGAATTAGGAATACCAGATCACATTCAATATTTGGGTCATCTGTGTTTCTCACCTGTGGATTTTTGCCTGTTATCTTAAACATCTGGAAAATGTCTCTCAAACACGTTAAAGGAAGGCAGTGGGAGTGGCAGGAGGAAGTTGAAGGAGTTAAAAAAAAGAAGGAAACAGAGAAGAAAAGAAAGAAGGAGACAGAGAAAGCTTAGGTCTAGGGCCACAAAGAGGGAAAATACAAACAAATAATGAAAAAAACCTAACAAGTCCAATTCAGACTTCTGCTTCCAGCTATTTTTAATTTTCCTGGTTTTGATGTTAAATTTAAACTTTGTGAGGCATTCTAAAAATAGCTAACCAATATAAGAATAAACTTTTAAAAATTAAATGGCATTAAAAATATATGTATGCTGTGTCTTCTAGGCAATTCCGCTCTTCAGCAGCCCGACTGAAGCCAAGGTCAGCTCACATTACTGTTAGAAGTACAAATGTATGTTATTGAATTATAACTTGAATGAATTCATCACTGATCAAATAACTCAGTTTGTAATAATGGGGGTATTATTACTTGAAAGCAACCAAGGCATGTTATTTTTCTGTTTCCTAATGCCTGTTCTGATGAAGTCTTGAGAATGAGATGAGCTGAAACTGTAAATCCATTCAAAGAAAAAAAACCTTTTAGCTTTATTTCTGCCCTTTTCAATTCTGTACCTCAACAGATTGACTCTTTGGGGGGTGATACCAAAGACAAGGTTATCTTCAGGCTATTCTTTGTGGGATTATGGGGAAAGGTTTTTGCAGAGCTGAGAATGTATTCAGATAAAGAAACTAACAAATACTTAGGTTCACCAAGCTTTACAAAAAGCAAGTAAGTAGACAGGAGTTAAACACCAAATCAGCAAGAAGAAAGGAAAGGTTCTTAATAAATATATTCAACACTGGAGTCTGTGCCCCCACCAATGACTAGATTGTCGTTCCTGGTCTTGAAGGGTGGGGCTGTTCTTGTGAAAATAAAACCAGATGGTATTGTGGAGACCAAACTATAATAAAATTGTTAATGTTAACATAAGATAACATTTGAAAAACATTGAAGGGAACAAGTGCTGGGAAGAAGCACTTATTTTGTGTAATCTAAAACACAAGAAACAACCTAGTTTTATTGCAGGTAACTGGTTATTTTGGGTTAAATTACCCATAAATTTCCTATAATAATCATCATCCTTACTTTCAGATCAGCCAGCCTGACTTTGGATATATAAGTATTCTGTGAAGGTAAAACAAATATATGCAGTCAAAGCAATAAAAATTTTAAAGATTCTTTTGTTATAAAATAACTGTTAGGGAAATAAAATAGTGAGGTTCTCCTCATACCAATATATGGGAAGTCTGTTAACTCTTTATGTAGTTGCACATTTTGCTTGCTCAGTAAAGATTCTGTCAGAAAATCCCAGGCATCATGAAAAATGACTGCCTGTCCTCAAGACTGGCCCCACAAGATGTAGCATGAGCTGCTTGATGTATACTAAGATATGATAATTACAAATGTATATGTGCCACACTGGCTTCAAAATTAAAAAGAGCAAAACTCTAGCCAAGATGACTCTACTGATCTTCTAACTCGCTTATCTGACTGCCTACTGAACACTAGCTGGATATCCTAAAGGCATCAAATCTCTAGACAAAATCTAAAAGCTTTTATTATTTTATTCTGGGTAAAGCGCTGTCCTTCTCCAGTAATTTTCTTTATTTGAATGATGGTGTCACAAGATATTGTCCAGAAACTTTAGGAGCACATATTTCTTTTTTTCCCAAGTCAGCTTCTTTCAAATGGAACACTGTGTTATTGATTCAATATCTTGAGGATTTCTCCTTTCAGTCCCTTTCTTTCTTTTTCATATACCACTGCTCTTAACATCCCATGCCTAAACTACTGCAGTGCTTTTCCTAACTTTTTCCCTGGATCGTTGCTTGAAAACATCATGCCCACGGTGCTATAGGATGTGCTTTCTAAAAATAAATCTGACCAGATCATGCACTCTCCAAATAAAACAATTACGGGCTCACCTTTGCACATGATACAGAGCCCTCCATGTCCAGCCTTTGCCTATCTCTCCTCTCTCAGCACCTATTGTTCTCCACCTTATGCCCCGAAGCATTACACTGGGCAGTTTTGTCGGTATCCCTTGGAAGGGATAAACCTGTAACTTTGTACATGTGTTTTTCTTCCCCATAAATTGTCCATTTTCCCAATGAATGACATTTTTATTTTTTTTAAATTTTTATTATTTTTATTTTTTTGACAGAGTTTCACTCTGTCACCCAGGTTGGAGTGCAGTGGTGTGATCTCAGCTCACTGCACCTCCACCTCCCAGGTTCAAGCGATTCCCCTGCTTCAGCTGCCCGAGTAGCTGGGACTACAGGTGCGTGCCACCACGCCCAGCTGATTTTTGTATTTCTTGATAGAGATGAGGTTTTACCATGTTGGCCAGGCTGGTCTCAAACTCTGGACCTCAGGTGATCTCCCTGCCTCGGCCTCACAAAGTGTTGGGATTACAGGGGTGAGCCACCATGCCTGACCAATGAATACCTTATCATCCTTAGTCCCAGGGCATTTTATGAGAATCATTCTTTCCAACTTGGAAATTTAAAAAATAATTTACTAATTTACTAAGCAAAATGATACGATCATGTCAGTTGATGCTGATGATTTGACAAAACTAATGCACATTCATGACAAAACTCTTGACAAACTAGGAATAGAAGAGAAATTTCTTGACTTGATAAAAACCACTCAGAAATATTCACAGCCAACAGCGTACTCTAATGGGTGAAATACTAAATGCTTTCCCTAAGATCAGAACAAGGCAATGATATTTATTTCACACCCCTTAACTCAACATAGTATTAGAATTTTACCAGAATAAAGCAAGGAAAAATAGAGAGAGACCGGAAAGGAAGAAATAAAATTGCCACTTTTGCAAGTTTAACTGTTATCTGCAGAAAATCCCAAGGAAGATAGAAAATATTCTTAGAACGAATATGTGAGTACAGCAAGAACTCCAGGATAAAGGAACAATACACAAAAATCAATCAAATTTTAATATACTAACCGTTAACATGTAGACCAAAATTAAAAACAAAACCATTTATAATAATTACAAAAATGAAATATTTAGGTATATACTAATGAAGCATACAGGCTTATGTGATGAAAATTACAAAATAATGAAATAAGTAAAGAAGGCCTAAATAAGTCTAGATACATACATTTTCATGGACTGGAAAACTCAACATAGTAAAGACATCAATTTTCCCCAAATTGATATTAATAGATTTAATGCAATTCTATACAAATCTTACAAGGTTTTTCTGCAAACGTAGCTTAATTTATTTTATTTTTTTATTTTTAGATAGGGTCTGCTCTGTCACCCAGGCTGGAATGCAGGTGGATCATAGTTCACTGCACTTTGAACTCCCGGACTCAAGAGATCCTCTTGCCTCTGCCTCCAGTTAACTAGGACCACTAATGATGTATAATAGAGCATTTTCAGTGATATCTAAATAATGCAAAGATAAAATTAAAGGATAATGATGTAAATTTTCTCCTAAGTTCTTTGTACGGTATTGCTCTTTTTCTATTAACTATAGCTACTAATTAGCTTGCTGAAATTTCCAATTCTTTAGTAAATTTCGCCATTCTTTAGTTTTTACTCCTACCATACCAAACCCAAAAACAGCATTTGAATAAAAGAAGGTAGGTTTCAAATTAGGATAACCAAAAACAGAGTCAAATTGAGTGAAGCTACTAAAAACAAAAACACTAAAATCCACACATACAAAACTACTAATTTTTCCTAAGTAATGTAAATATTATGTTTATTTCCTTGGGGGCTTTATGGAATAACATTATACATAACTAGAAAGTTAGAGCAAAATAATAAACACTGTCACTTTAGAAAAGTGATTTTAAGATAATTAACGACATAAAACCATGAAATATTTTACATGTTATTTATGAGACACCTGCTTTGAAGTAATTGTGTGGTTCGCGGCTTTAAAAACCACAGAAAAGTGAGGCTGACCCAAAAAGGAGCAATGTCGTTCTATGCGCCCTGAATCCCTGTGTGATAGAAACGAGGCTGTCTGCGTGCTCGGATTCTAAGGCAACTAGCCGAAATGTCTTTGATTCTTGCCTCCCCAAAAAGGCCTCCAAACCTCCCACCTGGGCAGCCTCCAAAGCCACAGATGGCTTAAGCCTAGGGCCAGGAAAGTGCCTGTCAAGGCAGGGGTGACCTGCCTGTACAGCTTTGCTGTGCACACCCAGTAAGGCATCTGTCAGGATGTTGCAGAGATGCTATCTAGACAACCTCAGTAAAATGTCAGCCACATGGAATGTGAGCCACAAAAATGTCAGTTCTCCAAATAACAATTTAAAAATGTATCTAACTCCATGAAAGCCTTCAAGATGTTTTTCAAAAGCACCCAGAGAATGCAAACTATTTTTCCTGATTGATTGATTCCGGCTTGAGCTTCATAATTGAGGCTTAGTCATTGAAGGTAATTTCCAGATTCAGTTACTGACTTTAAAGCAAGTGCGGGATTTAGACCCTGGATGAGAATTCCCAACAGTTTATTATGGGGTTATGCTTCCAATATTTCTTTTAGGCCAAACATTTATTTTCTCTGGGAAGAAACAAGCCTTTGTGACAGAGATATTTCCAATTTAGGAAAGAAAGTTAGAGTGACATTTGTTCTTGGACACAGGGTGTATCATCAGAGAGTGACTGACACACCTGCCTGATGAGGCAGGTGCTGATGGATGAGAGCCGTCTGGGGGGTTCAAAAATGTGTAGTAATGAGGAAATGATGAATTGATGATGCTAAACATATCAAGGTTAAGATGGCTTATATATTAAAGAAAGGCAATTTCAAAATATCAGTATAGTAAATATATATGACCTTCTAATGCATAGGACTTCATTTCAGAGTCACAGAAGTCGCCCTTGTTTATATTCCTCTACCATTGAAACACAGAAAGAGTAACGTGGCAATAGCTACTTTTGGGAAAGAACCCTTCTTTTGTTAATATTGATCCTTACATTTAGACATATACACTTACATTTCATTCTACATAGAGCAGTTGTGCTATGTTTAAGCACTAAAGTGGAAGAATTAGAGCAATTGCTATTTCCTGCACTACACAAATACCTGTTCACTCATGTAATATGATATTCACTTCAAATATTTGACTGTTTTGGCCAGGATTATCTGATGATAATTTTTTCTCCATTTTCTTTATTCTGTGTGTATATTTTATGAATTGAGCAATAAGCTCTATTATAATTTCATAGCTCAAACCAGCTGTTAATATTAGTGTGTGTATTAGTCTGCTATTACCATGACAGTGCTGCATAATAAACCATTGAAAATTCAGTGTCTTATAATGAACTTTTGTTTTTATCACTTATGGGTCCACGGACTAGCTTGCCTGCCACTGTTCCAGGCTGCAGGTTGGCTGTAATTGGCTGTAAAGTTGAGTCCGGGTTCAAGTCTGCTCCACATGAATCCACTTTTTCTTTGAACCAGCAGTTACTCAGGGCATGATATCTTAGCAGATCACGGGAGCACAAAGTCCTAGACAAAAATAAAAACAGGAACAAAACATAAGCATGTTTAAGGCCTCTGCCTGCTTCATGACCACTAATACTCACTGTCTAAAGCAAGTCGTATAGCCAAAGCCTAACATCACGTGCACAGAAAAATATACTGTATCCATTTTAGTGCAGTGCAAAGAGAGAGACTGAAGACAGAGGGACTGAAGAATTAAAAATCAGCCAATTAAGCTGGGCATGGTGGCATGTACCTGTAATCCCAGCTACTCAAGAGGCCGAGGTGGAAGGATTCCTTGACCCCAAGAATACGAGAACAGTCTGGAAAACATAGAAAGTCTTCATCTAGAAGAAAGAAAGAAAAGAAAAAAAGAAGAAAGAAAAAAAGAAAGAGAAAGAGAGAAAGAAAGCAAGCAAGAAAACAAGAAAGAAAGAAGGAAAGGAAGAAAGAGAGAAAGAAAGAAAGAAAGAAAGAAAGAAAGAAATTAAGAAAGAAAGAAGGAGAGAAAGGAAGAAAGAGAGAAAGAAAGGAAGGAAGAAGAAAGAAAGAAAGGAAGAAAGAAAGAAAGAGAAAGAAGGAAGGAAAAGAAAGAAGAAAGGAAAGAAAGAAAAGAAAGAAAGAAAGAAAGAGGGAGAAAGAGAAAGAGAAAAGGAAAGGAAATGAAGAAGAAAGAAGGAGTGGGGGAGGAAGGAAGGAAGAAGGGAAGGAAGGAAGGAAGGATCAGTCAATCTACCACTCAATCCATGGCAAACACATCAGTGATTCT
>NW_022161640.1:0-12720 GCF_008728515.1 Papio anubis
ATGGGCTTCCAAATATCACTTTGCGAATTCCCCAAGAAGAGGCTTAGAGAGCGGCTTCTTGAGTGAAAAGCTGTAACTCTGTGAGATGAATTAACAGAACACTAAGCAGTTTCTCAGAAAGCTTCTTTCCGGATTTCAGCTGAGGATATTTCCTTTTTCACCCTAGCCCTCTATGGGCTTCCAAATATCACTTTGCAAATTCCACAAGAAATGTCTTAGCGAAAGGCTTCTTTAGGGGAAAGCTGTAACTCTGTGAGATGATTTCACACAACACAAAGAAGTTTCTCAGAAAGCTTCTTTTTGTTTGTTATCGGAGGATATTTCCTTTGGTCCTATAGTCTTCAAAGTGATCCGAAATATCTGTTCTCAGATTCCACAGAAATAAGGCTAGCAAAGAGATACACGAAATACAGAGGTAACTCTCTGAGGGGAAGTCACATATCACAATGCAGTTTCTCAGAAAGCTTCTTTACAGATTTTCTCTGAGGATATTTCCTTTTTCACCATAGAACTCTATGGGCTTCCAAATATCACTTTTCGAATTCCACAAGAACAGGCTTAGGGAGCGGCTTCTTGTGGGGTAAACTGTAACTCTGTGAGATAAATACACAGTACACAAAGCAGTTTCTCAAAAAGCTTCTTTCCGGATATCATCTGAGGATGTTTCCTGTTTCACCAAAGCCCTCTATGCGCTTCCAAATATCACTATGCAAATTCCACCAGAAGAGGCTTAGCGAGCGGCTTCTTGAATGGAAAGCTGTAACTCTGTGAGATGAATTAACAGAACACTAAGCAGTTTCTCAGAAAGCTTCTTTCCGGATTTCCCCTGAGGATATATCCTTTTTCACCATAGCCCTCTATGGGCTTCCAAATATCACTTTGCGAATTCCACAAGAACAGGCTTAGCGAGCGGCTTCTTGAGGGGAAAGCTGTAACTCTGTGAGATGAATTAAGAGAACACTAAGCAGTTTCTCAGAAAGCTTCTTTCCAGATTTCAACTGAGGATATTTCCTTTTTCACCTTACCACTTTATGGGCTTGCAAATATCACTTTGCAAATTCCACAAGAACTGTCTTAGCGAAAGGTTTCTTGAGGGGAAAGTTGTAAGTCTGTCAGATGATTTCACAGAATACAAAGAAGTTTCTCAGAAAGCTTTTTTCTCTTTGTTATTGGAGGATATTTCCCTTGGCCCTATAGTCTTCAAAGGGATCCGAAATATCTGTTCTCAGAGTCCACAGAAATAAGGCTAGTAAAGGGATCCACGAAATACAGATGTATCTCTGTGAACGGAAGTCACAAATCACAAAGCAGTTTCTCAGAAAGCTTCTTTCCAGTTTTCCTCTGAGGATATTTCGTTTCTCACCGTAACCCTCTATGGGCTTCTAAATATCAGTTTGCGAATTCCACAAGAACAGGCTTAGCCAGCGGCTTCTTGAGGGCAAAGCTATAACTCTGTGATATGAATTAAGAGAACACTAAGCAGTTTCTCAGAAAGCTTCTTTCTGGATTTCATCTGAGGATATTTTCTTTTTCACCATAGCCCTCTATGGGCTTCCAAATATCACTTTGTGAATTCCACAAGAAGAGGCTTAGAGAGTGGCTTCTTGAATGGAAAGCTGTAACTGTGTGAGATGAATTCACAGAACACTAAGCAGTTTCTCAGAAAGCTTTTTCAGTTTCATCTGAGATATATCCTTTTCCTCCTAGCCCCTCTATGGGCTTCCAAATATCAATTTGAAATATGCACAAGAACTGTCTTAGCGAGAAAGTTCTTCAGGTGAAAGCAGTAACTCTGTGAGATGATATCACAGAACACAAAGTTCCTCAAGCTTCTTTCTCTTTGTTATCGAGGAGGATATTTCCTTTGGCCCTATAGTCTTCGAGGATCCGAAATATCTGTTCTCAAATTGCACAGAAATAAGGCTAGCAAGGAGTCCACGAAATACAGATGTAAGTCTGTGAGTGGAAATCACACATCACAAATCAGTTTCTCAAAGCTTCTTTCCAGTTTTTCTCTGAGGATATTTCCTTTCACCATAGCCCACTATGGGCTTCCAAATATCACTTTAAATTCCACAAGAACAGGCTTAGCGGCGACTGCTTGAGGCCAAGCTACTGTAACTCTGTGAGATAAATTAACAGAACATAACCCAGTTTCTCAGAAAGCTTCTTTCAGTTCATCTAAGGATATTTCTTTTCACCTAGCCCTCTATGGGCACAAATATCACTTTGAGATTCACAAGAAGAGGCTTAGAGAGTGGCTTCTTGAATGGAAAGCTGTAACTCTGTGAGATGAATTCACAGAGATACCTAAGCAGTTTCTCGGCTTCTTTCAGTTCACCTGAGGACATTTCCTTTTTCACCATAGCCCTCTATGGCTTCAGAATATCACCTTGCAAATTCCACAAAAATTTATTGTAATGAAAAGCTCTTGAGGGAAAGCTGTAACTCTAATGAGATGATTTCACAGAACACAAGAAGTTTCTCAGACAGCTTCTTTCTCTTGAGTTGTAGGAGGATATTTCCTTTGGCCCTATAGTCTTCAAAGGGATCCACGTAATATCTGTTCTCAGGTCCACAGAAATAAAAGTCAGCAAATAGATCCATGAAATACAGATGTAACTCTGTGAGTGGAAGTCACACATCACAAAACAGTTTCAAGCTTCTTTCCAGTTATTATGGAGGATATTTCCTTTTCACCATAGCCCCTATGGGCTTCCAAATATCACTTTTCACATACCCCAAGAGCAGGCTGCTTGAGCGGCTTTTTTGGGAAGGCTGCTTAACTCCTGTGAGATTAATTCACAGAACACTAAGCAGTTTCTCAAGCTTCTTTCAGATTTCATCTGAGGATGCTTCATGCATACCACTAACCCTCCTAGGGTTCCAAATATCACTTTGCAAATTCAAAGGAACTGTCTTAGCGAAGGCTTCTTGAGGGAAAACTGTAACTCTGTGAGATGATTTCACAGGACACAAACAGTTTCTCAGAAAGCTTCTTTCTCTTTGTTATGGGAGGATTTATTTCCTTTGGCCCTATAGTCTTCAAGTGTTCCGAAATATCTGTTCTGAGATTCCAAATAAGGCCAGCAAAGAGATCCACGAAATACAGATGTAAGTCTGTGAGTGGAGATCACACATCACAAAGCAGTTTCTCCAGAAAGCTTCTTTCCAGTTTTCTCTGAGGATATTTCCTTTTTTCACGTAGCCCTCTAAGGGCTAAATATCACTTTGCAAATTCCACAAGAACTGTCTTAGTGATAGGTTTCTTGAGAGGAAAGCTGTAACTCTGTGAGATGATTTCACAGAACAGAAGGAACTTTCTCAGAAAGCTTCTTTCTCTTTGTTATCGGAGGATATTTCCTTTGGCCCTACAGTCTTCAAAGGGATCCGAAATATCTGTTCTCAGATTCCACAGAAATAAGGCTGGCAAAGGGATTCTCGAAATACAGATGTAAATCTGTGAGTGGAAGTCACACATCAAAAAGCAGTTTCTCAGAAATGTTCTTTCCAGTTTTTTCTGAGTATATTTCCGTTTTCACCATAGCCCTGTATGAGCATGAATATATCACTTTGCGAATTCCAAAAGAAGAGGCTCAGCGAGCGGCTTCTTGTGGGGTAAACTGTAACGCTGTGAGATAAATACGCAGTACACAAAGCAGTTTCTCAAAAAGCTTCTTTCCGGATTTCATCTGAGGATGTTTCCTTGTTCACCAAAGCCCTCTATGGGCTTCCAAATATCACTATGCAAATTCCACCAGAAGAGGCTTAGCGAGCGGCTTCTTGAATGGAAAGCTATAACTCTGTGAGATGAATTAACAGAACACTAAGCAGTTTCTCAGAAAGCTTCCTTCCGGATTTCTCCTGAGGATATATCCTTTTTCACCATAGCCCTCTATGGGCTTCCAAATATCACTTTGCAAATTGCACAAGAACTGTCGTTGCGAAAGGCTTCTTGAGGGTAAAGCTGTATCTCTGTGAGATGATTTCACACAACACAAAGAAGTTTCTCAGAAATCTTCTTTCTCTTTGTTATCGGAAGCTATTTCCTTTGGCCCTATAGTCTACAAAGGGATCCGAAATATCTGTTCTCAGATTCCACAGAAATAAGGCTATCAAAGAGATCCACGAAAAACAGATGTAACTCTGTGAGTGGAAGTCTCACATCATACAGCAGTTTCTCAGAAAGCTCCTTTCCAGTTTTTCTCTGAGGATATTTCCTTTTTCACCATAGCCCTCTATGAGCTTCGAAATATCACTTTGCGAATTCCACAAGAACAGGCTTAGGGAGCGGCTTCTTGAGGGGAAAGCTGTAACTCTGTGAGATGAATTTACAGAACACTAAGCAGTTTCTCAGAAAGCATCTTTCCAGATTTGATCTGAGGATATTTCCTTTTTCACCATATCCCTCTAAGGGCTTCCAAATATCACTTTACATATTCCTCAAGAACTGTGTTAGCGAAAGGCTTCTTGAGGGGAAAGCTGTAACTCTGTGAGATGATTTCACAGAACACAAAGAAGTTTCTCAGAAAGCTTCTTTCTCTTTGTTTTCGGGGGATATTTCCTTTGGTCCTGTAGTCTTTAAACGGATCCGAAATATCTGTTCTCAGATTCCACAGAAATAAGCTAGCAAAGAGATCCCCGAAATAAGGATGTAACTCTGTGAGTGGAAGTCACACTTCACAAAGCAGTTTCTCAGACAGCTTCTTTCCAGTTTTTCTCTGAGGATATTTCCTTTTTCACCGTAGCCCTCTATGGCCTTCCAAATATCACTTTGCGAATTCCACAAGAACAGGCTTAACGAGCAGCTTCTTGAGGGGAAAGCTGTAACTCCGTGAGATGAATTCACAGAACACTAAGCAGTTTCTCAGAAAGCTTCTTTCCAGATTTCATCTAAGGATATTTCCTTTTTCACCATAGCCCTCTAAGGACTTCCAAATATCACTTTGCCAATTCCACAAGAACTGTCTTAACGAAAGGCTTCTTGAGGGGAAAGCTGTAACTCTGTGAGATGATTTCACAGAACACAAAGAAGTTTCTCAGAAAGCTTCTTTCTCTTTGTTATCGGAGGATATTTCCTGTTGCCCTGTAGTCTTCAACGGGATCCGAAATATCTGTTCTCAGATTCCACAGAAATGAGGCTAGCAAAGAGATCCACGAAATACAGATGTAACTGTGTGAGTGGAAGTCACAAATCACAAAGCAGTTTCTCAGAAAGAGTCTTTTCTGTTTTTCTCTGAGGATATTTCGTTTCTCACCATAGCCCACTATGGGCTTCCAAATATCACTTTGCGAATTTCAGAACAACAGGCTAAGCGAGAGTTTTCCTGAGGGGAAAGCTGTAACTCTGTGAGATGAATTCACAGAACACTAAGCAGTTTCTCAGAAAGCTTCTTTCCAGATTTTATCTGAGGATATTTACTTTTTCAACATAGCGCTCTATGGGCTTCCAACTATCACTTTGCAAATTCCAGAAGAACTGTCCTTGCGAAACGCTTCCTGAGGGGAAGCTGTAACACTGTGAGAAGATTTCACAGAACAGAAAGAAGTTTCTCAGTAAGCTTCTTTCTCTTTGTTTTCGGAGGATATTTCCTTTGGCCCTATAGTCTTCAAAGGGATCCGAAATATGTGTTCTCAGATTCCACAGAAATAAGGCTAGCAAAGAGATCCACGAAATACAGATGTAACTCTGGGAGTGGAATTCCCACATCACAAAGCAGTTTCTCAGAAAGATTCTTTACAGTTTTTCTGTGAGCATATTTCCTTTTTCACCATAGCCCCCTATGGGCTTCCAAATATCACTTTGCGAATTCCACAAGAACAGGCTTAGCGAGCGGCTTCCTGAGGGGAAAGCTGTTACTCTGTTAGATGAATTCACAGAACACTAAGCAGTTTCTCAGAAAGCTTCTTTCCACATTTCATTTGAAGATATTTCCTTTTTCACCATAGCCCTCTAAGGGCTTCCAAATATCACTTTGCCAATTCCACAAGAACTGTCTTAGCGATAGGCTTCTTGAGGGGAAAGCTGTAACTCTGTGAGACGATTTCACAGAACACAAAGAAGTTTCTCAGAAAGCTTCTTTCTCTTTGTTATCGGAGGATATTTCCTTTGGTCCTATAGTCTTCAAAAGGATCCGAAATATCTGTTCTCAGTTTCCACAGAAATAAGGCTAGCAAAGGGATCCACGAAATACAGATGTAAGTCTGTGATTGGAATTCACACATCACAAAGCAGTTTCTCAGAAAGCTTCCTTCGAGTGTTTCTCTGAGTATATTTCCCTTTTCACCGTTGACCTCTATGGGCTTCCAAATATCACTTTGGGAATTCCACAAGAACAGGCTTAGCGAGCGACTTCCTAAGGGTAAAGCTGTAACTAAGTGAGACGAATTAACAGACACTAAGGAGTTTCTCAGAAAGCTTCTTTCCAGATTTCTTCTGAGGATATTTCCTTTTTCACCATAGCCCTCTAAGGGCTCCCAAATATTACTTTGCAAATTCCACAAGAACTGTCTTAGCAATAGGCTTCTTGAGGGGAAAGCTGTAACTCTGTGAGATGATTTCACAGAACACAAAGAAGTTACTCAGAAAGCTTCTTTCTCTTTTTTATCGGAGGATATGTCCTTTGGCCCTATAGTCTTCAAAGGGATGCGAAATATCTGTTCTCAGATTCAACACAAATAAAGCTAGCAAGGGGATCCACGAAATACAGATATAAGTCTGAGAGTGGAATTCACACATCACGAAGCAGTTGCTCAGAAAGCTTCCTTCCAGTTTTTTCTGAGGATATTTCCTTTTTTACCTTTGCCCTCTATGGGCTTCAAATATCCTTTCTTGGTCTGCAAGAACAAGGCTTAGCTGGCCCGGTTAAGCGGTAAAGCTATAACTCTGTGAGACAATTAAGGAACACTAAGCAGTTTCTGAAAGCTTCTTTCAGATTTCTTCTGAGGATATTTCCTTTTTCCACCATAGCCTCCCAGGAACCTAATATCGCTGCAAATTCCACAGAACTGTCTTAGCAGAAAGGCTTCTTGGGGAAAGTAACCCTGGGATAGTTCACAGGGCCTGAAGTTTCTCAGAGAAAGCTTCTTTCTCTTTGATGTAGGAGGATATTTTCTTTGGCCCATAAGTCTTCAAAGGGATCCAGAAATATCATTCTCCAGATTCCACAGAAATAAGGCTAGCAAAGAGATCCACGAAATACAGATATAACTTTGAGAGTGGAAGTCACACATCACAAAGCAGTTTCTCAGAATGCTTCTTTCCAGTTTTTCTCTGAGGATATTTCCTTTTTCACCATAGCCCTCCGTGGACTTCCGAATATCACTTTGCGAATTCCACAAGAACAGGCTTAGCAAGCGGCTTCTTGAGGGGTAATCTGTAACTCTGTGAGATGAATTAAAGGAACACTAATCAGTTTCTCAGAAAGCTTCTTTCCAGATTCCATCTGAGGATATTTCCTTTTTCAGCATAGCCCTGTATGGGCTTCCAAATATCACTTTGCCAATTCCAGAAGAACTGTCTTAGCGAAAGGCTTCTTGAGGGAAAAGCTGTAACTCTGTGAGATGATTTCACAGAACACAAAGAAGTTTCTCAGAAAGCTTTTTCTCTTTGTTCTCGGAGGATATTTCCTTTGACCCTATAATCTTCAAAGGGATCCGAAATATCTGATCTCAGATTCCACAGAAATAAAGCTAGCAAAGAGATAAACCAAATACAGATGTAACTCTGTTAGTGGAACTGACACATCACAAAGCAGTTTCTCAGAAAGCTTCTTTCCAGTTTTTCTCTGAGGATATTTCCTTTTTCACCATAGCCCTCTATGGGCTTCCAAGTATCACTTTGCGAATTCCACAAGAACAGGCTTAGCGAGCGGCTTCTTGAGGGGAAAGCTGTAACTCTGTGACATGAAATAACAGAACACTAAGCAGTTTCTCAGAAAGCTTCTTTCCAGATTTTATCTGAGGATAATTTCTTTTTCACCATAGCCCTCTATGGGCTTCCAAATATCACTTTGCAAATTCCACAAGAACTGTCGTAGCGAAATGCTTCTTGAGGGGAAAGCTGTAACTCTGTGAGATGATTTCATAGAACACAAAGAAGTTTCTCAGGAAGTTTCTTTCTCTTTGTTATGGGAGGATATTTCCTTTTGCCCTATACTCTTCAGAGGGATGCGAAATATCTGTTCTCAGATTCCACAGAAATAAAGCTAGCGAAGTGATACGCGAAATAGAGATGTAACTCTGTGAGTGGAAGTCACACATCACAAAGCAGTTTCTCAGAAAGTTTCTTTCCAGTTTTTCTCTGAGGATATTTCCTTTTTCACCCATGCCCTCTATGGGATTCCAAATATCACTTTGCGAATTCCACAAAGAACAGGCTTAGCAAGAGGCTGTGAGGGCAAAGCTGTAACTCTGTGAGATGAATTAACAGAACACTAAGCAGTTTTACTCAGAAGCTTCTTTCCAGATTTCATCCTGAGAGGATGTTTCCTTTTTTTCACCTTTGTCCTCTATGGGCTTCCAAATATCACTTTAAAATTTCCACCAGGGCACAATGCGTATGAAAGGCTTCTTTCACGGGGAAAGATATAACTCTGTGAGGATGATTTCACAGAACACAAAGTTTCTCAAGAAAGCTTCTTTCTCTTTGATATCGAGAGAGGATATTTCCTTTGGCCCTATAGTCTTCCAAGGGATCCGAAATATCTGTTCTCAGATTCCACAGAAATAAGATTTAGCAAAGAGAGATCCACGAGAAGTACAGATGTAACTCTGTGAGATGAATTCACAGAACACTAGGCAGTTCTCATAAGCTTCTTTCAGATTTCATCTGAGGGATATTTCCTTTTTCACCACAGCCCTCTATTGGTTTCCAAATATCACTTTGCAAATTTCACAGAACTGTCTTAGCGAGAAGTCTTGCCCAAGGAAAGCTGTAACTCTGTGAGATGATTTCACCAGAGCACAAAGAAGTTTCTCAGAAAGCTTCTTTCTTTGTTATCGGAGGATACTTCCTTTGGCCCTATAGTCTTCAAAGGGATCCGAAATATCTGTTCTCAAGATTCCACAGAAATAAGGCTAACAAGGCATTCACGAAATGCAGATGTAACTCTGTGAGTCGAAGTCACACTTCACAAAGCTGTTTCTCAGAAAGCTGCTTTCCGGTTTTTCTCTGAAATTACATATTTCATACACACCATTGCCCTCTCACGGGCTTCAAGCCTCACTTCAAATTCCACAAGAACAGGCTTAGCGAGCGGCTTCTTGAGGGGAAGCTTCTCTGGAAGATGAAT
Source organism: Papio anubis (assembly GCF_008728515.1). Classification (NCBI taxonomy): domain Eukaryota; kingdom Metazoa; phylum Chordata; class Mammalia; order Primates; family Cercopithecidae; genus Papio; species Papio anubis. The sequence goes on from NW_022161640.1 coordinate 9,294, forward strand.
TCACAGAACACTAAGCAGTTTCTCCAGAAAGCTTCTTTCCAGATTTCATCTGAGGATGTTCCTTTTTTTCACCAGAGCCACTCTCTGGACACCAAATATCGCTGTGAGATTCCACGGGAGCAGGCTTAGCGGCGGCTTCTTGAGGGGAAGCTGTAAATCTGTGAGATGATTTCACCAGAACACAAAGTTTCTCAGAAGCATATTTCTCTTTGTCATCGGAGGATATTTCCTTTTAGCCTAGAAGTCTTCCAAAGGATACAGAAATATCTGTTCTCAGATTCCACAGAAATAAGGCTAACCCAAGGGGATCGAGGAAATACAGATGTAACTCTGTGAGTGAAAGTCACACATCACAAAGCAGTTTCTCAGGAAACTTCTTTCCGGTTTTCATCTGAGGGATATTTCCTTTTTCGCCATAGCCCTCTATAGGCTTCAAAAATATCACTTGCAAATTCCAGAAGAACTGTCTTAGCTAAAGGCTTCTTGAGGAAAGCTGTAACTCTGTGAATGATTTCACAGAACACAAAGAAGTTTCTCAGAAAGCTGCTTCTCTTTGTTATCGGAGGTTATTTCCTTTGGCCCTATAGTCTTCAAAGGGATCCGAAATATCTGTTCTCAGAATCCACAAATAGGATAATAAAAAGATCCACAGAAAATAGAAGTCTTAACTCTCTGTGAGTGGAAGTCACCATCACAACAGTTTCTCAAAGAAAGCTTCTTTCCAGTTTTTTCTCTGAGGATATTTCCTTTTTCACAGCCCTATATGGGCTTCCAAATATCACTTTGAGAATTTCACAGAACAGGCTTAGCGAGCGGCTTCTGGAGGAGAAAGCTATAACCTGTGAGATTAATTCACAAGAACTAAGTAGTTTCTCCAGAAAGCTTCTTTCCAGATTTTCATCTGAGGATATTTCCTTTTTCACCATTGCCTCTATGGGCTTCCAAATATCAATTTAAAATTTCCACCAGAACTGTCGTGGCGAAGGCTTCCTTGAGGGAAAGATGTAACTCTATTGAGATAGTTTCACAAGACCAAAGAAGTTTAGAAAGCTTCTTTCTCTTTGATATCGAAGGAGATATTTCCTTTTGGCCCTATAGTCTTCAAAGGGATCGAGAAATATCTGTTCTCAGATTCCCACAGAAATAAAAGGCTAGCAAAGAGATCACGACATGCAGATGTAGCTCGGTGAGATGAATTCTGGGAACACTAAGCAGTTTTCTCATAAGATTCTTTCCAGGTTTCATCAGTATATTTCCTTTTCACCATGGCCTCTATGGGTTTCCAAAACTCACTTTGCCAATTCCACAAGAACTGTCTTAGGCTTTTAGAGGAAAGCTGTAACTCTGTGAGATGATTTCTAGAGCACAAAAGTTCTGAAAGATTCTTTCTCTTTGTTATCGAGGAGGATATTTCCTTTATTTCAGAGTCTTCAAAGGATCCGAAATATCTGATCTCAGATTCCACAGAAATAAGGCTAGCAAAGGCATTCACGAAATGCTGTCTTAACTCTGTAGTGGAAGTGACGCTTCACAAAGCAGTTTCTCAAGCTTCTTTCAGTTTTTCTCTGAGGATATTTCCTTTTTCACCTTTGCCCTCTACGGGCTTCTACGTCTACCACTTTCGCGAGAAATTCCACAAGAACAGGCTTAGCGGCGGCTTCTTGAGGGGAAAACTGTAACTCTGGAAGATGAATTCACAGAACACTAAGCAGTTTCTCCAGAAAACTTACCTTTCCAGATTTCATCTGAGGATATTTCCTTTTTCACCATAGCCCTCTCTGGGCTTCCAAATATCACTTTGCAAATTCCACAAGAACTGTCTTAGCGAAAGGCTTCTTGAAGGGAAGCTGTAACTCTGTGAGATGATTTCACAGAACACAAAGAAGTTTCTCAGAAGCTTCTTTCTCTTTGTTATCGGAGGATATTTCCTTTGGCCTATAGACTTCAAAGGGATCAGAAATATGTGTTCTCAGAATCCCACAGAAAAAAAGGCAAGCAAAGGATGCACGAAATACAGATGTAACTCTGTGAGTGGAAGGAGCACACATCACAAAGCAGTTTCTCAGAAAGTTTCTTTCCAGTTTTTTCTCTGAGGATATTTCATTTTCACAATAACCCTCTAAGGGCTTCCAAATATCACTTTGCGAATTCCACAAGAACAGGCTTAGCGAGGCAGCTTCTTGAGGGGAAAGCTGTAACTCTGTGAGATGAATTCACAGAACACTAAGCAGTTTCTCAAGCTTCTTTCCAGATTTCATCTCAGGATATTTCATACACCACAGCCCCTCTATTGGCTTAGAAATATCCTTGCAAATTCCACAGAACCGTCTTAAGCGAAAGTTTTCTTGAGGAAAGCTGTAACTCTGTGAGATGATTTCACAGAACACAAAGAAGTTTCACAAAGCTTCTTTCTCTTTGTTATCGGAGGATATTTCCTTTGGCCCTATAGTCTTCAACGGTATCCGAAATATCTGTTCTCAGATTCCACAGAAATAAGGCTAGCAAAGTGATCCACGAAATACAGATGTAACTCTGTGAGTGGATGTCACACATCAGAAAGCAGTTTCTCACAAAGCTTCTTTCCAGTTTTTCTCTGAGGATATTTCCTTTTTAACCATAGCCCTCAATGGGCTTCCAAATATCACTTTGCAATTTCCACAAGAACAGTCTTAGCGAAAGGCTTCTTGAAAGGAAAGCGGTAACTCTGTGAGATGATTTCACAGAAAACAAAGAAGTTTCTCAGAAAGCTTCTTTCTCTTTGTAATCGGAGGATATTTCCTTTGGCCCTATAGTCTTCAAAGGCATCGGAAATATCTGTTCTCAGATTCCACAGAAATAGGGCTAGTAAAGAGATCCACGAAATACAGATGTAACTCTGTGAGTGGAAGTCACACATCACAAAGCAGTTTTTCAGAAACCTTCTTTCCAGTTTTTCTCTGAGGATATTTCCTTTTTCACCATAGTCCTCTGCGGGCTTCCCAATATCACCTTGGGAATTACACAAGAACAGGCTTAGCGAGCGGCTTCTTGAGGGGAAAGCTGTAACTCTGTGAGATGAATTCACAGAACACTCAGCGGTTTCTCAGAAAGTTTCTTTCCAGATTTCATCTGAGGATATTTCCTTTTGAAACATAGACATCTATGGGCTTCCAAATATCACTTTGCAAATTCCACAAGAACTGTCTTAGCGGAAGGCTTCTTGAGGGGGAAGCTGTAACTCTATGAGATATTTTCACAGAACAAAAAGAAGTTTCGCAGAAAGCTTCTTTCTCTTTGTTATCGGAGGATATTTCCTTTGGCCCTATAGTCTTCGAAGGGATCCTAAATATCTGTTCTCAGATTCCATAGAAATAAGGCTAGCAAAGGGATCCACGAAATACAGATGTAACTCTGTGAGTGGAAGTCACACATCACAAAGCAGTTTTTT
>NW_022161641.1:0-12715 GCF_008728515.1 Papio anubis
ACAATTTGGGTGGGTCACCATAGCATTTTTCTCCCAGAAAAATATTTATCTTAACGTTTTCTTGAACAGCAAGATATTATAGAGATTTAAAAATCCTATATGATACAAGAAATCTGGTTCCCCACAAACTATCACCTTTCTTTATTTGAGTCCAGAGCTGGCCTTTAGCATAGATTATTCTTGAATCCTAATCTTATCTTAAGTCTGACCTATTAAAACTACTTTGTAAAATATATGCAGTAAGCAACATTTCTATACAGAAACATATTATTTTTTAAACTGTTTTCATCTCATTTAGATAAATTTTCAATATATCTCAATATGTATTTGGTTATATGTATTCAAAACATTAGATATATAAAATTAAATTTCAATTTATATCTGTTTATCTCTTTATATTACTGTGTATCTATATCTATCTTTCTGTTATAGGCTGAGCTTTATCCTGCAAAATGTTCATATTGAAGTCATAATCCCCAGTACCTCAGAATGTGTCTGTGTTTGGAGATATGGTCTTTAAAGATGTAATTAAGTAAAAATTTGGTCATTTATGAAACATGTCCCTATAAAAAGAAGACATTTGGACACAGATTCATAGAAGAAATTCAGCCTCAAGTCTGTTTTTGGACTCAAATGAAAGCATTTGCTCATCCCTGGGTCTCTAGCCTGTAGGTGTATCCTGAAAACTTACAGATTCTGGACTTGATGGCCTCTTTCCATAATTAAGTGAGCCAGTTCCTTAAATAAGTCTCTGTCTTTACACACACACACACACACACACACACACACACACACACACACACATATCCTGTTGGTTCTGTTTCTGGGGAAAACCCTGACTGAATATACTATATGTCTATTTGTCTGTCTTTCTGTCTGTCTATCTGTCCAATGACTGAGAGGGAAAGAGAGATTTTGTTAAGAGAATTACTAAATTGAACACTTCAAAGTATACAAGGTATTTCAAGTATGAAAACAAAATTCTGTAAGGAAGGTAAAATAAAAAGATAGTTTCTATGAAGAAAATGGAAATATTGGAAATGGAAAAATTCAAAAATATTTAAGTTTTGAAATGCTCAAAACTTAAAGAATAGCTTCTGTGGACAGATAGGTGGAGAAATGGATAATGATAGTGACGATATAACTGCTGTGGTAATTTCAATAGAAAAATTAAAAGAGAAATATACCTATTTTAAAAATCCCTGGGGGGAAGCAGTGGCTCACACCTGTAATCCCTGCACTCTGGGTGGCTGAGGTGGGAGGATCACTTTGGGCGGGAAGTTTGAGACCAGCCTGGGTAACAGAAACCCTGCTTCCACACAAAATAAGTTATCTGGGTATGGTGGCATGTGCCATGTGTAGTCCCAGCTATTTGGGAAGCTGATGCGGGAGGACTGCTTGATCCCAAGAGGTTGAATTTCAGTGAGCCAAGGGCATGCACCACTGCAATCCAGACCAGGTGACAGAGTGACACCCTACAAAACCAAAAACGAACAAACAAATGACAATAACATAAATCCCTCAGAATTGTAAAATGCTGACAAATACCTCATTTGAACTGTTTAATCCCATGTAGAAAGCACACTAAAACATTTGAAGAGGTATATAAGCCCCACATGAAATGAAAATTACATTAGGGATACTGAAACTGAAATGTATATAGGGCTCTGTTTACTTAATTAATAAATCTAGTGGTTTAAAAACTAATGTTATAAAAGTGTATCATTAAAATTGCAACAGGTAGGTATCTGTTGTAACAAAGACAGCCTCCAACGCATATACAAATAATTAATCTTTTATATATTTATGTTATGGTTATTTATGTATATATTCCTTCATTTTAAATCCAGTGTTACTGAAAAATCATACTTTTAGGGCAAAGAGTAATATTTATCAGTGTGAGGAAAGTGCTAGCTGAAAGAAGAATTTTGTGTTCAAATAATGCAGTTTAATTATTTTAAACAAATTTTGCAAGTGTATCAGGAGATTCTGAAGTGACTTTAAAAGTAGTCACAGATGAACCAGAGAGAAAAAAAGTAGTCAATTATCTCCAGCCTCAGAGAGCTTACCTATATGTCATAAATTAAAACACAGTGTAATACGATGCATGCTAAGTGATAATAAGTAACACACAGAACCCTAAGTCACAGAGGATATCTAAAATACCCTTTCCAGAAAATGCAGGCCTTGAACTTAAAGAGGAAAAAACAAATGAATAAAAAATAGTCAACCAGATACACGACATTGGCTCAGAGAGAGTCTGGAGGCAAATATAGAATGCTGAACTGATATGACTTGAGTGACTATCAGAGAATTATATTTAGAGATATACTGGACTGTTATTACATCAGCTAATATCAGTACAGTGAAGGATAATTTTCCTGATAGTGATGTGAAAATTTCCAAGAATTTTATAAAATTATCAGATAAAGTTTTAGAAAGGTTTTTACTGGCACCAATTTGGAGTATGTATTAGTGAAATTAAAACTATAATAATAACATGACTTTTGAGCAATTGTTATTTAGGGAGTCAAATAAATTGGCCCAGCAGGCATTCTGATTGCATTCTCTTAAAGAAATATTGAAAACAGATAGCTAGTTGTATTGTTAGCACAAGTAAAATATTTGAACAATTAGATGATGTGTATACAGTCTTTTAAAAAGTTCTAAATAATCCTCTCTTTCATTTGCTGGACTTAGGGATTATGGGGATTGTATTGCAAACATACTTTCAGTTATAGCTCTAAAACTTTAAGATGATTTTCATAAAATTTCTGCCTATTCTATCAATGCAACACTCAGTTCTGCAAATCAAAATAGCTTCCAGTTAATGTTGGAGTGTAACCTTTTCACAGGTGTAGCACAACACAGTAGGTGGTTAAAAGCACCAATTAGAGATATGTAATTATAAAGTGTGTGGCAATATAATTACACCGTAAACTTATCTTTGTGTTTTCTGTAATATTGAAAATGATTTAATGCACTGTTATCTGAAACAATTATATGAAGTGTATTCTTTAAGAATGCCCCCTAACGTTTCTGAAAACTCTGACATTAGCACTAGGTAACACTTTTATACAAGTATACATTTTACTTGTTTTTTAAAAAATGGTTTAATTTTCTTTTTTAAAAAATCTTGTGTGACATTACTTCAGAAAAATTGGGAAATATGTTACAGAAAAACAAAATTCATAATCTATTGTCAATCTTTCCAAATAATACTATTAAACACATATTTTATTCAATCATATAATCATAAATATGTGTGTATGTATACATAATTAAAACCTCAAATAAATCTGTATCTATATGCAACCATATATTAATTGATAAAATAAATAACATTATAAATTTACAAATGCTGACTAATTTTACAATTTTTTTTACCACTATTTGAACCCATGTATTTAATATTTAACATGCTTATGTTTTTAAAAATCTATACTTAAATTGACATATTTTAAACTTGTTACATATTGGTAAGTGTATTATAAATGCTCATTTATTCTTGTACAGGGAGAGCATAGATGGTATAAAGAAAACTATTTAAAATTCAGATACACTCACAGGTCTTAATTTTTTTCTTCTTATGTGTGGCATTAGTCACTTTCATGTCAGGACTTGACATAGGATAACAAACAGAAGGCAATGCTGTAGAGCAAGCATTGACATCCAACAGTATGAATATAGAAGATAAATGGTCTCAAAATTGATGTCACAGCATGCATAAACTCGGACTGTTTCCTTCTTGTTCTGTACCCTACTTTATAAAGAATGATGATTTTTTTGTACCTGGGGAGGAGTTCCTGAAACAAATTACATGAATAAAAGTCAGGTTCTGTTAATAAATGTAAAGGGGGTACAAATGCCAGGTAAGTGTTAGCAGTATCTACCATATGTAAGGACAAAATAGGAATTCTTTAGTATTACTATTTTCTTGCTACTTTCTTGTAATTTATCTGGCATTCTTTAGTTAATATTACATTACAGAACGCACCATGCCTTGTCCTCATGGAAGTCTTTGACCTTGGCATACATTGAGGAATGTGTGGAATGTATGGAAACATGCAGTCAGCACATCATGGTTAAGCATTGTTTACTCCTTAAACATTGGATGCATTTCTGTTTTTACAGGTTGCTTAAATTATATTGCAGTCAGCCTCTTCAGTTGTGGTTCCCTTTCCGCCATATTTTCAAAAATTCCATAACATTTTTCTCGAAAATAAATTGCCACGATAATGACTAGAGCTGTATTTGGCCGCAAGTTGCTGCTAAGTGACCTTTTGTACTCAGGTCATTGATGAGACTTAAGAGTTTAGGTGTGCAGTAGATCATTTAACTAATTCATTATCCTCTTCATTCTATAAAACTCTTAAAAAACATTATTTTTTTGTCATAAGAAAGATGAAATAGTAAGAGAATGGGATACATCTATCAGTCAAAATAATTCATAAATCCAAAGCATATTTTCTAATAACTGGAGGTAAATAGTACTCTTTTTGCATGCACATTTGTACAAAATATTGTCCTGAAGGAAAATCAGCACAGAATAAAGATCCATTTCCCCACAGATTAGATAAGGGAAATTAAATGTATTATACATGCAGAAGTAAAGAGAATTTCCTTTCCCTCCTTTCTGAAGTTGTGATAATTTATTCTATAAAATTAGTCTTATAAAGACCTTATTTTTTCTTCCTCCAAAGGACGAGTTCCCTTACCAAGAATCAAACACTGGCCACGACGTTAAAGGAATGGAATCTTAACCACTAGACTACGTATAGCACTTCCTTTTATGAGCCCTTCAGGGGATTCAAATCAGGCATTTTGAGCATACAAAATATTTTAATTTTTTATTTGATTTATACATTTTTTCCTCTAATCTTGCCAACAGAGTTTCTGTTGTATCTTTTACAGGTGTCAATAAGGTAGCTATTTAAGACGAGAGCTCTCTAAAAAGTATTATTTTAAATGTAGCCAATTTATTCTATAAGTAAACTCGGTTCACATACTTTTTTTCTTGTTAATCCAATTTTGGAAAGGGAAAAAGACAAAGACTTGTAGCACTCTCATTAGACCAAGTGCTACAGGGAGAGATCTGGGGAGCTGACTTTCGGAAAGAAATCTTGCCCTTTTTGCCAGTCTGTAGCCAGTTGTCCAAGGATCCCAATTGTAGTCTTCAAATTTTTCATCCTACCGACTATGCTGAACTGTAGAGGCAAAGGGAATTTTCCCCACTTCTGAAAGTTAGATACTTTGAGCCTATAAAACAAACTGATATCAATGGGGAAAAAAGGAACACACATGTATTACATGCACTCACGTCCATGGTAGTCATACAAAATAGGAAAACTCAAAGAAAGGGCCAGATGGCCGAACTTTTTTTTATCATCCAGAGTTTACAGAATAAGTACGGACTTGGAGAATGGCAAGAGAAGTTACAGGATGGAGAGGTGGAGGAAAGGCATGGAGCAAAGGTGGTCTTGTTATGCACAGAAACAGTCACATGTGGCAGCTCTCAGAAAGGAAATATGGCAGTCTGTGGTAACAGTTTCTCTGTCAGACCTTTTGTCTTCTTTTTTTACAGGATAATCTGTCCTAGATCAAAGAGGGACTTCAGAGAAGGCCTGTGTGTATCTGTTGTTAATTTCTTCTGCAGATGCAAATCTCTTCTATGAGGGACAGTTTTTCAGCTATTCCTGTGTTTTTAGCTTCTTTGAATGGCCATCTTGAAATATGCCAAGGAAGTACATTTTGAGCATATTTTTGGTTTCCTTCATACAAAGCCTCAAATGAAAAACATTGCATATAAACTCTATCCCTAATTGAAGTTATTAGAAAGGAGGAAATTTATCTCTATCTACTCATCTATAACATTTTAGCCATTTTAGTAGAAAAACTAAACTAAACTGTTTTTTCCCAACCTACCATGCTTTTTTTTTTTTTACCCAGTTTAAGGCCTTACTAAGAATAATTGTTTTTCATATACATTACAAATGTCTTGGTACATGTCATATGTTTATAATGAGGAATAATTTATTTATTTGCAATTATAGATATGTGTGAAATTTTTTTTAAGAAGGAGATATTAATGAATTATTACTCGTATACCTTTATTAATGATTTATCACAACTAGTAACTACTAGTGTATAATTACTCCACATACCAATGCCTAATTTATCATAATATATGCATATAATGACTTATGGTATACAAAAGAATGACATTTGCTATTATGCCTGCAATTTTTTACTCCTATGTTACTACTATTGATATTTCTTGCCTTAAGGCTTATTATATATTTATAGTGATTAATATACAGCATCCCACGTATAATAAAACTTCAACATCTCTGTCTGTGTGGAAGTATCATTAATGTCTAGTAAGGATTCTGATTATCTTGAAACTCTCTTGGCTTTTACATAAAATATAAGCCTGTACTCCACGAGGGTTGAGCTGTGGGATGTTTTCAAAAGTATCTCTAATCTCGACTCATCTTGCATTTTCTCCAACAGAAATCCATGCAGCCTATCCTTTATAAAATTCTGATTGAAGTCATATCTATCTTAGAAGGTTTAATATCTTAAAATATGCTAAGAGTTGGGAAACTTATGATCAAAGTAGCTATCAAAATGCAAAATATGACTGTCATTGTTCTCGAAAGGTAAATAGCAATCATTCATGGGCTTTGTGCAGTTTCCTCCAGTCACTGTGATGTGATCTGTTCCTGTGAAGCTGGTTTGCCATTGATTAAATGCTCTTATCTCGATTGCCAAGTTAATCTTGTGTGGCATCCAAGCTTTTATTTTATCTTCTTTACACAGTCCCCTTCAGGCTCTACAAATGTGAGTAAACTTTAAAGAAATCACAAACCAGCAGTCATCCTTTTCTTCTCAACAAGTTGTTGTTCATAAAACCCTCTGTAAGTTGCTAAGTTCTCTCTAGACACTCACTTTCCTTTTTTAAGAACTGAAAATATGTTAAGCTGCTAGAAGATTTTGATGTCTCCCTGAGAATTACTGTTAACAAGGAGATGCTTAGCCAAGATGTCTGTGTGATAGGCTCAGGTCTCTCACATAGAAGGAAGGAGTTGGGGAGAGGAAGAAGCATGGAGGAATTTAGCTGTGGGCAATGAATTTTGATAATTTGTTTTATGTATTAACACATTTGGCAGGATTGTTCTCATTATAACATTAGCGCATATGAATACTAATACCTGTTCCATTATTTAGCTATTGTTCACTTATCAGAAATATACAACAAATTAAAAATAAAACAGTTCCTCACAAGATGGCCTTGTACCTTGGCAGAATCTAGTACTATACTACATGAATCTTGTAGAAATTCTAGTTTACTGTGATAAGCAGAGAGAATATAGCCTCAGCTTTAGATACTAGCATCAGTGAGAAGGAGTTCAGTGAGCTTGACTTCTTGAGTCTACCAAGTTATTAGGTATAGGAGATAAGTTTTGGTGTGTCAATGGGAATCTCTATTTTTGTTTAGGTCCTACCAATTTGTGGGAAACCTCAAATAGGGATCAGTGAGTCACATCCAGCATAATGTCCTAATAATATTTTCAACAGTGTTTATAAAGACATATCATCCAATTCTAACTTCAAAATACTAGAGTAAAAAAACCCTTTTCGACCGGGCGCGGTGGCTCACGCCCGTCATCCCAGCACTCTGGAAGGCCAAGGTGGGTGAATCACGAGGTCAGGAGATCGAGATCATTCTGGCTAACAAGGTGAAATCCCGTCTCTACTAAAAATACAAAAAAATTAGCCGGGCGTGGTGGCGGGCGCCTGTAGTCCCAGCTACTCTGGAGGCTGAGGCAGGAGAATGGCATGAACTCGGGAGGCGGAGCTTGCAGTGAGCCCAGATCGCGCCAGTGCACTCCAGCCTGGCGACAGAGCGAGACTCCATCTCAAAAAAACAAACAAACAAACAACAAAAAAAGTCCTTTTCGTGACCAGTGAGCCTACACTAGGCAGCATATATTCACATTTTCATTGTAGCTAGATACTAATAAACAATAAGAACAATTAATCTTCTGCATTAAAAAGGTAGAATTGAGCAAGGCAAACTTGATAAACGTTTAACTTAAGAGGGATACATTAGCTTAAGATTTACCAGATAAGTACCTCTATATTAGAGAGTGACATATATCATACATATACGGACACTTTATTCACACATAGAATAACAGAAAAAAATAATTTAAAAATGTGGTTACCTACTTCAGAGAGCACATGTCTCTGGGTTTAGATAAATTAATTTCAATTAGTTATCAAAGACAGTAATGGTAAAGACCACATTCTCTTAACTGCAATACAATGAAATAAAGAACACCATTATAGGCCGGGCGCGGGGGCTCAAGCCTGTAATCCCAGCACTTTGGGAGGCCGAAACGGGCGGATCACGAGGTGAGGAGATCGAGACCATCCTGGCTAACACGGTGAAACCCTGTCTCTACTAAAAAATACAAAAAAACTAGCTGGGCGAGGTGGCGGGCACCTGTAGTCCCAGCTACACAGGAGGCTGAGGGAGGAGAATGGCGTGAACCCGGGAGGCGAAGCTTGCAGTGAGCCGAGATCGCGCCACTGCACTCCAGCCTGGGCGACAGAAGGAGATTCCATCTCAAAAAAAAAAAAAAAAGAAAAAAGAAACTGATTAAATGGACAGATTTAAAAAGTAAATAAAAACATCTATCTAATTACTCAATAAACTCGGAAGTAATTCAAGTTACAATTGTAAAATATTCCAAATATGGTGTTGATTACATTAATATATAGTATATGAGAGGTAGGCATAGCTATACAAGAGATTCTTTTCCATACATGGTATTATCATATGCACCACCATGACAGAAAACAATGGGATTAGTTTTATTTTTTAACCTTTAAAAGGATAGATAATTTATGAAAAATACAAACCAAAATCTTTGTGTTTTTCTTATCTAAAAATGTATTTAAGAAGTAATGAATTGAATATGATCTTATTTTTACATGAAAGTTCAGTTAATAATACTCTTAGTTTAATATTAGTTTCGGTCTTTACATACTGAAACTGAAACTATCTTCGAAAGAGCCAATAAATTTTCATTTTCAAAAAAGATAGTAGAGATGTACTCAAGTGCAGCTGCACATTGAATTAGACTGTTGCAGTATTTCAATTTGCCTTATAATTTATTGTGTATGACAATCTAATGTTATAGAATAGAGATCACAAAGGAGGTAGAACAGTATATAAGAAATTCCAAAAAAAATTATAGCAGTAAGAAATTGGTTTGAGTAAAGCATCTCTGAGCTTGAGGATATGTTTATATATCTATATCTATGTATATACGTATATAGATATAGACATATGTGGGAGAGAGTATTTTAATGACTTATAATAAATAAATTATAATAAATGAATACCTTAAATCTTTCCATGTAACAATATAAGTAAGCAAAGGAAATTATTTACATTGTCAAAGAGAGGAGAACAAGGAAGAATTAAGGCAGTGAAGTTTGAATTATACTACCAAAAGTTATTCCCCCGGCTATACTATTTTGTATATTCAAAAAGTATAAATGAACGATATGAAAATTCTTATGAAAAATTTGTGCATTGGTGACAGAGTGAATGGCTTTTATGACTTGTGACACCAAGGTATGAGAGAAACAGTGTATCTACCTACTAGTCTGGAAGAGTAGTACTGTGGTGTGCAATGCGCTAAGATGTTGTATGAAATTATGTTTACATTATACCCAGAGTCTTTCTGTAATAAAAACATTTACACAGGATGATTGCTTTACAGCATATCATGAGATTGGTACATTTTAAATTTGTCCATAAAAACTAACATTTTACTAATCATATTTTGATCATAAAATATGCTAAATAAACTACTTTGATCTGTTATTTAAGTATTCACTGAAGTTGAAAATGTTACATGACTAGGAATACAATAGAAAAAAGCTGGATAGAACTATTATCTATTTATTATCTCTCATAATCATACATATTCTGATTTGCCTAATAATATTTTAGTAAAAACTTGTATGATTCATGGCTTATCTTTATGTAGGTGTTCTGTCCTTTCTGAAGTTTTGGTGGCATAACAAACATTTGTGTTTTTTTGTGTGTTGTTTTCCATATATCCTGACACAGTATGCCATTTTCTGTTCTTAAAATTATGAGGGCTGAAAGTGACTTCAGCTTCATGTGATTATTTCAGGTAATCTCCTTTGTTCTCTATATTTAATGTATCCAGACAAACAAGTACATAGAGAGTTTCTCTCAATCCGTAGATGTGACACTAAGAACATCCATGTCACTAATACTGAAAGACCAGAAGGAATCACAGATCACTCACACTTGGTTTCTGCTTGTGATTCACCCTGCAAAGCCAGCTCTGGAAATTCTAGTCCACAATAGTAAACAAATCTCGCCTATTTTTTTGGAGTTCAGGAATAATAATTGTCCATGTCACTTCATTTGAGAGTAATACATGCCCATTTGAGAGTAATATATGCTGTTATATAAAACCTAGTATTATAGATAGAGGCTACCTAACAAAGACATATGTGTGATTACCTTTACCTGCAAAATGGGAAATGAGAGCAATTGTTACGTATTTTAGGCAAATAAATGAACTTTCTGTTGCTACTGTTTATATTTTAAGTTTGTGTTTTAGCAGAAAAAAATACCAGCAATTTTTAACTGAAAATATGCTGGACTTTGAGTTGCTTTTTTGGTAATAAGGTAATTCGAAGTTACTGGTTCTTGTGATGAATCATGTAAATATACTATTGTAGATGAAATTTTGTCCACCTCAAGGACCTTATATTGAAGTCCTAACCCTCTCCTGTAATTGTATTTAGAGATAGGGTCTTTAAAGTGGTAATCCACATTAAGTGATGTCATAAGGGTGGGTCCTAACCCAATAGGACTGATGTACTTATAAGAAGAGGCAGAGACATCAGGGATGTAGATGCATGCACAGAAAATGCCACGTGAGAACACGGCAAGAAGGCAGCCGTCTGCAAGCCAGTGCACCAGGTCTCAGGAGAAACCAGACTTGTCAATACTTTGATCTTGAGCTTCTGGCCTCGAGAACTGTGAGAAAGTAGATTTCTGTTGAATAGGTCATCCAGTCTGTGAAACTTTGTTATGGTAATCTTAGCGGACTAATACCGGTAATAAAAGCTAATCAGACTCTGGAAAGATTTCGGTCAGAGGAAAATTGTGTCTGATCACCAGAACATATCTTCAAATGCTAACTGTGGAGTATAACATAAGCCAGTTGACTAAACTCAAGATCCATGTACAATGTCAGCCATCCGATCCTCCTCCATCATCAACCTTATTAGGATGAAAACAGTTTCCTGAATCATCCAATTTTAGGCTTTTTGACTGTATGCAATTAATAGGCTGTGGCTTAAAAGCAGGGAGGACGTTGATCCTATGGAACCCTGTTCTGAGCGTTTGAGTGCAGTCAGAGGCCACTCTGACATGATAAAATCCCTCCACTAGAAGCTGCATTGTGTCTGTCATGTGTCATGGGAGAACAGAATATTTTTGGCTTACCAAGGGAAAAGGTAACAAGGAATTGTGGCACTCCCGGACATTCCTGTATTAATCCATTACCTTCTGCATAACAGTAGAAAAATACTGCATTTGGTAAAAGAGTGGTTGTGGTGTTTGTTTCCCTCCCTGGTGTGTGTCTACTGCCTGCTTCTGGAACTATCCCAAGTTCCTCAATGCCAAGGACAACTATCTTACATTCTGTTAGTGGAAACTACTTGGATAAATCAACTATAATAATCATCTTGTTATTTGATGTGAAAATAAAGCAGACTGTTTCACCTAGATTTTCGTCTCCTTTAGATCAAAGGCCTTATCTGATATTTCATTTTAATTCCTACAAATATAAAGCACATATCCTTTCATTGAGAATACTTTAATTATTTGATTTTATCACCCAGGAATATTTCTGCTTCTGTCTGTCTAAGAAGGAAGTTAGGAAGAAGGACACTTGCAGAAAGATAGTTTGTTCTTAGCAAAAGATTTCTGTATATTTTTTTAATTGTACTTTAAGTTCTGGAATACATGTGCAGAACGTGCAGGTTTGTTACATAGGTATACACGTGCCATGGTGGTTAGCTGCCCCTATCAACCATCATCTAGGTTTTAAGCACAGAATGCCCCGGGTATTTGTCCTAATGCTCTCCCCCTGCTTGCCCCCCACTCCCTGACAGGCCCTGGTGTGTGATGCTCCCTCCCTGTGTCCATGTGTTCTCATTGTTCAAATAAGATTTAAAATATAATCTTGTCCTTGAATATACTCCGTATATGTAAGTTATTTTTGACTGGTTAGTGGATGATACTACAACCTGGGTAAATAATATGCTTGCTATATCAAGAGAACATTCAATTATAAGATACTCTATATCTCTTTATGCTACACTGAGAAAATAGTAAAGATAAGTTGGGAACACAATGATACACCTTAATGTTTCTGACAGAGAGAAAGCAAACTTCTAAAGTACTTTTAGTTAGTTTAAACATCAGTAGAAAATCTATAACAAAGACATATTTAGCTTCTAGATGTTATTGACACACATCTTAAAAGTATGTCCTCATATTTTTTAATTTTTTAAAAAGAAACAGCCTCCCATATAGCCTAAATTATATTTAGTATTCACAAAAGCAAACATTTTTTAAAAGTAA
>NW_022161642.1:0-12703 GCF_008728515.1 Papio anubis
GATATGCAGGTACTTGGTTATGCCCTTTCAGTCTAACAAGTCATGTCTTTCGCTTCTGGAAACATTTGAAAATGTATTCACGATGTCTTCTTCTGATTTCCCTTTCTGGAACTCCTAGGATCCAGAACTGATTTCTCCCGAGTCTTTTCTTATTCTTATATTTTATTATTATTTTTTTCTTCTTGGGGATATCTTCCAGCAGCTTTTTTTTTTTGATTTTATAAATAACACATAGTATTTGTAGTGTTTATCATCAATCAAATGACTTTTTACAAATTCCTAATGTCTCCTCAACCTGTTCTACCAGTAACAGACCTTTCAAGTTTACTTGGTAAAGATGCCAGGCATTTAAAAAGTCAAAATGGTCAAAATTCTTGATTTAAAAAAAAATAGCAGAGAAGGTTGCTATTTAAATATTACTAAATCTTAATAAAACCACTTCAGCTTGTCTGAAAAACAAAAAATGATACTAAAGAGTGAATGCTTGTAGAATCATAAATGGTACCCAACAAAATCTAAAATTTAAGAAATAACAACATCAGATTAAATCCATATTAGTTTTGTAAAAAAACTCCACTGAGATTCTGTTATAGGAACAGGATCAATACTATTCTACATTTTCTAAAATTTGTTTTTGAATCTTCACTTGATGAGTTAAAATTTTAAGGGCAAAAATAATGACAAAAAGCCATACTTAAGATTCCTAATACAGAACATTTGTTTTGTTTTGTTTAATGACTGCAAATCCTTATTTCTTCAAAGAACAGCAAATATTTTTTGTAACACATCACCCATCTAATAATTTATTAAATAACCATTCAAGATGTATTAGGTAAGCACTAAAATTACTTTTATATAATAAAAGTAAATGGGAATTTTGCATGTTTGCTATGTTTCATTTTACAAATTATTTTTTTAGTCCTCTATAGGGTATAAAACTTTAAGAAAACATTCTCAACTAACATTCTCATTAGATGTAAATGACTCATTTTACAAATACTAACCTAAGCATTGTCATTACTTTTAAAATCCAAGTTTCTGAAAGTTTTTTTTACTCAATACAAAAATGACCTAGTTCACACTATTAGTTGCCCAACAAACTGTTTAGAAAACTAAGTATTCTTTGTTAAAGAGCAGATTACAAGAAATGTTTTCCATGCTCTTATTTTAATAAACAAGATTCTGATATACATAATGAATCTAAATCAAAATTCACGAATGGTGGCTGAAATCCTGTCAACTTTCAGCCCAATACAATATAAATCCACAGTTATAATGCATAAACAATTCAAAATTAAAGTTTATAATGGAAATGTCAACAAGTCATAACTACTACACATTACTACCGATGGGTTCTCCACTATACTTCAACCAGGCACAGCAGATGTGCACATCCGATAGACTGCTTAGAAAATTAACGCCATCAGAACTATAAATAAGGAATATATAAATATGAACATAGCAATGCCAAAGTATCAAGCAGCTGTTTTTAAAGCTCCTATTGACTTTACTTCTATTGAGGTTTTCACATTTGTATTTGTTTTCAAATCCTAAAAGCTAATTTTTTATTCTGTACCTAACCTTTTTCTCTTAAAAAATAGCATCCCATTTAATCTCATGGATGCAGTGTTCGAGATATCAGTGACTGACATTTCTTCCTTCTTTGACATGAGGTGAACTCACGTCACAGAAGTATGTTGTACCAGTTATTTCATCACCCAGGTATTAAAGCCAGTACCCAACAGTTATATTTTCGGCTCCTCTCACCCCTGCACCCTCAAGTAGAACCCCATGTCTGCCATTCCCTTCTGTCCACAAGTTCTCATCATTCATCTCTCATTTATAAGTGAGAACATGTAGAATTTGGATTTCTATTCCTGCATTAATTTGCTAAGGATAATACTTGTTGATTGAACTTCAAGGTAGGGTGCTCTAGCAAAGCCTTCAAGGAAGACTCTGGTGGTGGGGTCAGAGTCTCAAGAGACTACCCTTTCTCCACCTCCTGTCTGAAGGACCAAGGCTGGACTGCCCAGGTTGGAGCTAGGAAAGGAAAAGAGCTGATGTTCAGCAGTCATGTGTACATTAGACCGCCAGAGCTTGTCTACGCCTGCATAACTGGGAATATTGTCCCTTGGCTAACAGCCCTGTTTTCCTATGCTCCCTACCCGCCACGACTCTTATCTGCCATTCTAACTCTGATTGTGACTTTGGCTTTTTATTTTTTTTTTTTTTTTTTTTTCTTCATGAGTCTCGCCTCACCCAGGCTGGTGTGCAGTGGTGCCATCTCGCTCACTGCACGCTTCTGCCTCCTGGGTTCACAGCATTCTCCTTGCCTCAGCCTCCTGGGTACACCAGAGGCAACTCCACCACCACACCTGGCTAATTTTCTTTTAGTTTTAGTGTAGAGACGGGGTTTCACCGTGGTTAACTGTGATGGTTTCCATCTTCTGACTCCTCGTGATCCACCCGGCCAGCCTCCCAAAGTGCCAGATTACAGGTGAGCCACGTTCTGGCCAATTTTGCATTTTTATTGTATATATTGAAGTGCACAACATGTTTTGATATACATTTACATATACAGTGAAAGGATTTCTACTATCAAGTAAATTAATATGTCCTTTTTGAAAACATAGTAGCCTTTTTATCAAAATGAGTGCTGTGGGTGATAATCAACCCTAAGGAGGAAATTGGGACACAAGCTTCAATGATCTTAGATCACCAAGAAGGCTCTGGAGATAGCCCAAGTGGGAGAAGACAGGGAGTTTCTGCAGATCTTCAATCCTGTGACCGTCAAAGGGTTAAAGAGGGGTAGAAGCGTCGCTCTGTCCCACTCTAGGCAGTATAAAACATCCAAACCTCTTGCATCTGACTTCAGGAGTTCGGATGTCATCACAGATCCCAATGTATTAGCGTTCTCTTGCAATTACTCATAGCTAATCTCATGTTCTTACTTTTAGTAGAAATATCAGCCTTAAATTTCGTTGATTTCACCTTAGTCAAAATTTGATAGAAACCATAGACTCCCAGACTTCTAAGAATTAATGAGAATACCTCCTTAAAATAACTCTCACCAGGAATCTCTTTCTAAGTGCTTTGAGAGTAGGCAGCACTGGATTAGCCAGGCATGCCCTTTAGTTTGGAAAGAAAATCAGAAAATATTTGCATGAACAGTGGTTGTAACATTTTCAGTTAAAGCTACACTTGCCCTGCGCACTGCACCCTGCGTTTTATCATATTTTTTGAGACAGGGTCTCACTCCCATTGCCCACGCTGGAGCGTGGTGGTATGACCTTAGCTCACAGCAGCCTCAACTTTCCGAGCTCACGTCATCCTCCTACCTCACCTTCCTGAGTAGCCGGGACTACTGATGCATGCCACCACGCCTGGCTAATTTTGTGTGTTTTTAATAGAGCTGGGTGGTAGCCATGTTGCCCAGGCTGGTCTCCAACTTGGCTCCAGTGATCTACCCACCTCGGCTTATCAGAACCTTTTAAAAAACTAATTCACAACTTAGTCTTCCATACCCAGCAAAATGATCCAGTGTGATGTCTGAATCAAAACACGGACAAATATCAGTCTTAGATCTCACTAACAGCGGCAGAAGGTCTCTTGGTAACAATAGTCTTTAAAATGTTTGCTCCTGATTCACTCTTACCTAATTCAGACTGATTTCTTGGTGCACAGCAGGCATCTTCGATCTTGCCTTAAGTTTCTTAGTGTTTCACCCATCCCATCTTCCACATTCACTGTGTACTCGCACTTTACTCTGCCGCAGCGTATCCTCCAGCAGCTGTACGGAAAATGATTGCACGGGAGATTGTTACACAGAAAAATCTCCAAAACCTGAAGTATTTTACTAATCACATTTGACTAGCACTTTGAATAGGAATAGAATTCCAAGTTAGATACTAGTTTTCCTCCCATTCATGAAGGAAGATTGCTCTCGAATCTAGCACAGCTATTGAGAAATCTAAAAGGCATCCGATTGCTGCTCCTGTGTATGGGAGTTCGTTTTTCCTGTGGAAGGAATGCAATCCCTTCGCTTCTATTGTTCTGTAATTGGAAGATGATGTGCATTGATATGCAGGTACTTGGTTATGCCCTTTCAGTCTAACAAGTCATGTCCTTCGCTTCTGGAAACATATTTGAAAATGTATTCACGATGTCTTCTGATTTCCCTTTCTGGAACTCCTAGGATCCAGAACTGACTTCTCCTGAGATCATCTTTTCCTATTTTTACATTTCTTATTTTTCTTCTTGGGGATGTCTTCAGGAAGCTGTTTTTAAAGCTTCTATTGACTTTACTTCTATTGAGGTTTTCACATCTGTATTTGTTTTCAAATCCTAAAAACTAATTTTTTATTCTGTGCCTAACATTTTCCTCTTAAAAAATAGCATCCCGTTTAATCTCATGGATGCAGTGTCTGAGATATCAGAGACTGACATTTTTTCCCTCTTTGACGTGAGGTGAACTCACATCACAGAGGTTTGTTGTACGGGTTATTTCATCCCCCAGGTATTAAAGCCAGTACCCAATAGTTACCTTTGCGGCTCCTCTCCCTCCTTTCACCTCTCCACCCTCAGGTAGAACCCCGTGTCTGTCATTCCCTTCTTTCTGTCCACAAGTTCTCATCATGAAGCTCTCATTTATAAGTGAGAACATGTACAATTTGGATTTCTATTCCTGCATTAATTTGCTAAGGATAATACTTATTGATTGAATTTCAAGGTAGGGTGCTCTAGCAGAGCCTTCATTGGAAGACTCCCTGGTGGTGGTCAGAGTCTCAAGAGACTACCCTTCTCCACTCCTGTCTGAAGGACCAAGGCTGGACTGCCCAGGTTGGAGCTAGGAAAGGAAAAGAGCTGGATATCTCAGCAGTCAGTGTGTACATTACACCGCCAGAGCTTATTCACGTTGCACAACTGGAATATTGTCCCTTTGGCTAACAGCTCCCTGTTTTCCCTATGCTCCCTACCCGCCACGACTCCTGACAATTACCATTCTAACTCTGATTGTGACTTTGGCTTTTTTTGCTTTTTTTTTTTTTTTTCTTTGAGATGGAGTCTCGCTCTGTCACCCAGGCTGGTGTGCAGTGGCGCCATCTTGGCTCACTGCAAGCTCTGCCTCCTGGGTTCACAGCATTCTCCTGCCTCAGCCTCCTGGGGTAGGTGGGACTGGAGGCACCCACCACCATGCCTTGCTAATTTTCTTTGTAGTTTTAGTTTTAGTAGAGACGGGGTTTCGCTGTATTACCCAGGATGGTTTCTATGTCTTGACCTCATGATTCACCCACCTCGGCCTCCCAAAGTGCTGGGATTACAGGTGTGAGCCACAGCGCCTGGCCAATTTTGCATTTTCATTGTATATACTGAAGTGCACAACATGTTTTGATATACATTTACATATACACTGAAAGGATTTCTACTATCAAGAAAATAAGTATGTTTTTTAAAACATAGTAGCCTTTTTATCAAAATGGTAGGAGTACCTAAAAATCTACACTTAGCAAATGTCTAGTATGTACTACAGTATTAACTGAAGACACCATGCTGCACATTAGGATCTCCGACTTATTTATCCAACATTACTGCAACTTTGTACCTTTATGTTGAATTTGAATCCTGTAACTGTACTGAATTCATTCATTAATTCTACCAGCTTTTTTGGTGGAGTCTTTAGGATTTTCTTTATCAAATTGTGTCATTTGCAGAGAGACAATTTTCCTTCTTCCTTACTGCTTTGCAGAGCTTTCTTTTTCTTGCCCAATTACTCTGGCTAGGACTTCCAGTACTGAAAGCTTTTCCTTGACGGTCACAAACAAATAAGGATGCCCAATCTTCCCATCACTTCTATTTCAACTTTTTATCTAATTAACGAGGAAACAGATGAAGTGTTAAACCAGTTCAAAGGATAATCCAGAGAACAGACGTATTTATAGACCAGGAATGTTAAAATCTGTGTGTACGTGAAAACAATTTTCCCCAAGTTTTGTTTGCATTGCATTCAGTTATCTATAACACAGACTCAGATAAAATGTGTGCCATAGACAGTGCATCCCTGTCCCTGCAAAAACCCACCATCCCTCATGAGCCTTTGAAAGGCTCAGCCAGGCCTGGCACCATTGAATGTGTACGGGAGAAAGGCTGATGAAGTCAAAATTGCTAGGGGTTGTCCTGGTGTGAACATCGAAGATCCCACATTCTCGTCCCCTAAGTCCCAGGAAGACCAGGACAGCTGGCCACCCTAGAGTCAATCACTGTGCTGTTGCCATGGAGGATGCTCCATGCTTGGAAGATGCCCACAGTCCTCCCAGGAGCTCTGGTCTAGGCCTCATAAAGGAGGCAGGTGGGACTGACCCTGCAGAGACCAAAGCCCAGAGGGAAAGGGACACCAGGCAGTCCTCCTGTCTGTTCCCGCCTCACCTGGAGGGTGGTCTAGAAATGCTATTCCCACCCACCTCCAACAGCTTATCTGGGTGTAATTGCTTGGCAGATTGTATCCCCAGGCCCCAGCACAATTAGTGAGTGTTTCATCATCATTCAAATACAATGAGATAAGTGCTCCTCCTCGCTGCCTCTCACTGCACAGTCTGCAATCCCCTCAGCATGCTTATTTGCTGTAATGACAAGGTCAACTCACAGGCCACCTCCCCTTGAAGTCCCAATAGGGAAGAATGAGCAACAGTTTGTGTTTGATCAGTTATGTCAGGCAGGGAATGCAGGTTACAGGAAACTGCCTTTACATCTGTTGTTCCCTCTGCCTGGGCATCCCTCCCCTCACCGGCTCAACAGCCCATTTCCATGCATGCTCACTCAGCACCAGGTGGGCAGAGGACACTGGACAAGACCAGCAATGCAGATTGGTAGTTCCACGGTGCGCTGCCGCCCACCCCCGCCCATCTGTCACCTGCCCTCCTCATTGCAGCTAGGTGAACCAGACCCGTTGTAACAATCCTACAGATAAGCCCTTACCCCAAATCCCCTTCTGGGCCCACACCCTGGAGCTTCACAGGGGGATTGGAGGTGCCAGTCAAACTCTGGGAATTAGGGCTCAAATCTCTGCTGTGATTCCAATCTGGACCCTCTCTGCTTGGGTGATGACAACACCAGCTTCCACGTTCTCTGATCCACGATAGCTCCCACCACGACCAGGATACACTGGTATCCTCAGCCAACAAGAAGCCAGGAGTGGGCAGAGGAAGCCTATTGTCTGAATCTTTTGCCACAGACTACAAGATGCTGTGAGGCCTGGCCCAGCCACCCCACCTCACCTTCCAACATGCTCCTCTCCATGGTTTCCTCTGCCCTCGCCACAATCATCTTCATTCTCTAGGGCACCAAGTGTCCCTCCCCACTCAGGGTCTGGCCCTTGTTCCTTGGTCTGCTTGGAATGCCTTCTCCTGGGGCCTGGTCAACACTTTCTCATCCTTTGGACTCAGAGGGGGATTCCTTGACCATCCCCCACCCAGCCCCTGCCACGTATATCCTATGTTCCTCTAGTTTCTCACAATGCCTTCAAAGCCTTTCCTTCAGAGAGCCCAAAAGCTCAGTGGGAGTTGGTCAGGTGGAGGGAAGGGGTTTTATGAGGAGGAGAAAGATGTTCCTGGCTGAAGATAGATGAGCAGAAGCAATACATGTCACTTCTGGGGGAACCCATGGTCTGGTGTATGAAACACCCTGTCTTAGCATTGTCCACGTGAACACCAGGACAATCCCTAGCAACTTTGACTTCATCATCCTACTGTCTCCAAATTTGTCAACATTTGTAAGACGTTAAGAATCGATCGACTACATATGCCTATGTCCCTACTCGGAGCAGAATGAGTCTTTGTCATTGGTACACCTTCAGTGCCCAGCACCAGGGTACCTACCACACAGGAGGTAACAAGTATGACCACCTTTTGGAAGAGAACAATAGACAGTTGGGGAGTCATCCTCTGTGGAAACAAGCGAGGCATTATTGGATATCTGCTTCTGAACTTCTTATCTAGCAAGTGTCTGCAGCACTTCCTGTGTGCCAGGCATGGTTCAAGTGCTTTGCATACATAATCTCATAGAAACTATGAGAGTGCTGTGGATAATGATCAACCCTAAGGAGGAACCTGGGACACAAACTTCAATAATCTTAGATCACCGAGGCGGCTATGGAGATAGCCCAAGTGGGAGAAGACAGTAGGGAGTTTCAGCAGATCTTCAATCCTGTGACCGTCAAAGGGCTAAAGAGGGGTAGAAGCGTCGCTCTGTCTCACTCTAGGCAGTATAAAACATTCCAAACCTCGTTCATCTGACTTCAGGAGTTCAGATGTCATCTCAGACCCCAATATATTAGCGTTCTCTTGCAATTACTCATAGCTAATCTCATGTTCTTGCTTTTGGTAGAAATATCAGCCTTAAATTTCTTTGATTTCACTTTAGTCAAAAATTTGATAGAAACCATTAGATTTCCAGACTTCTCTAAGAATTAATGAGAATACCTCCTTAAAATAACTCTCACCAGGAATCTCTTTCTAAGTGCTTTGACAGTATGCAGCGCTGGATTAGCCAGGCATGCCCTTTAGTTTGGAAAGAAAATCAGAAAATATTTGCATGACCAGTGGTCGTAACATTTTCATTTAAAGCTACACTCGCCCAGCGCCCTGTACTCTGTGTTTTATCATGTTTTTTGAGACAGGGTCTCACTCCCGTTGCCCAGGCTGGAGTGCGGTGGTATGACCTTAGCTCATAGCAGCCTCAACTTTCTGAGCTCACGTCATCCTCCTATCTCACCTTCCTAAGTAGCCGGGACTACTGGTACGTGCCACCATGCCTGGCTAATTTTGTGTTTTTTAAATAGAGCTGGGTTTTTGCCGTGTTGCCTGGGCTGGTCTCCAACTTGGCTCCAGTGATCTACCCACCTCGGCTTATCAGAACATTTAAAAAAAGTAATTCACAACTTAGTCTTCTATACCCAGCAAAATGGTCCTGTGTGATGTCTGAATCAAAACACGGACAAAAATCAGTCCTGGATCTTAGTAATAGCAGCAGTAGGTCTCTTGGTAACAGCAGTCTTTAAAATGTTTGTTCCCAATTCACTCTTCTCTAATTCAGACTAATTGCTTGGTGCACTGCAGGCATCTTGGATCTTGCCTTAATTTCTCTGTGTTTCACTCATCCCATCTTCCACATTCACTATGTACTCCCCCTTTGCTCTGTCGCAGCATGTCCTCCAGCAGCTGTATGGAATGGTTGCACAGGAGATTGTTATACAGAAAAATCTCTAATACCTAAAATATTTTACTAATCATATGACTAGCAGTTTGAATAGGAATAGAATTCCAAGTTAGATACTAGTTTTCCTCCCATTCATGAAGGAAGATTGCTCTCGAATCTAGCACAGCTATCGGGAAATCTAAAAGGCATTCCGATGGTGCTCCTGTGTATGGGAGTTCGTTTTTCCTGTGGAAGGAATGCAATCCCTTCGCTTCTATTGTTCTGTAATTGGAAGATGATGTGCATTGATATGCAGGTACTTGGTTATGCCCTTTCAGTCTAACAAGTCATGTCCTTCGCTTCTGGAAGCACATTTGAAAATGTATTCACAATGTCGTCTTCTGATTTCCCTTTCTGGAACTCCTAGGATCCAGAACAGATTTCTCCTGAGATCATCTTTCCTATTACAGTTTCTTATTTTTCTTCTTGGGATGTCTTTGTGGTTGTTTAAAGCTTCTATTGACTTTACTTCTATTGGGAGGTTTTCACATCTGTATGTTTTCAAATCCTAAATGTTAATTTTTTATTCTGTACCTAACGTTTTTCTCTTAAAGAATAGCATCCTGTTTAATCTTAGGGATGCAGTGTCTGAGATATCAGTGACTGACATTTCTTCCTTCTTTGACATAAGGTGAACTCACGTCACAGAGTTTTGTTGTACTGGTTATTTCATCACCCAGGTAGGTATTAAAGCCAGTACCCAATAGTTACCTTTGCGGCTCCTCTCACCCCTCCACCCTCAAGTAGAACCCCGTGTCTGTCATTCCTTTCTTTCTGTCCACAAGTTCTCACCGTAGCTCTCATTTATAGGTGATACTATGTACAATTTGGATTTCTATTCCTGCATTAATTTGCTAAGGATAATACTTGTTGATTGTATTTCAATTCAGTGTAGGGTGCTCTAGCAGAGCCTTCGTTGGAAGACTGCTTGGTGGTGGTCCGAGTCTCAAGAGACTACCCTTTCTCCACTCCTGTCTGAAGGACCAAGGCTGGACTGCCCAGGTTGGCGTTAGGAAAGGAAAAGAGCTGGATGTCTCAGCAGTCAGTGTGTACATTAGACCGCCAGAGCTTATTCACGCTGCATAACTGGAATATTGTCCCTTTGGCTAACAGCTCCCTGTTTCCCCAGCCTACCCGCCACAACTCCTGACAACTGCCATTCTAACTCTGATTATGACTTTGGCTTTTTTTACTTTTTTTTTTTTTTAGATGGAGTCTCGCTCTGTCACCTAGGCTGGTGTGCAGTGGCGCCATCTCGGCTCACTGCACGCTCTGCCTCCTGGGTTCATAGCATTCTCCTGCCTCAGCCTCCTGGGGTAGCTGGGACTAGAGGCACCCACCACCACGCCTGGCTAATTTTCTTTGTAGTTTTAGTAGAGACGGGGTTTCGCCATGTTAGCCAGGATGGTTTCGATCTTCTGACCTTGTTATCCACCCACCTCGGCCTCCCAAAGTGCTGGGATTACAGGTGTGAGCCACAGCGCCTGGCCAATTTTGCATTTTTATTGTATATATTGAAGTGTACAACATGTTTTGATATACATTTACATATACAGTGAAAGGATTTCTACTATCAAGTAAATTAATATGTCCTTTTTGAAAACAGTAGCCTTTTTATCAAAATGGTAGGATTAAGAATCTACAATTAGCAAATGTCTAGTATGTACTTCAGTATTAACCGAAGTCACCATGCTATACGTCAGGAACTTAGACTTATTCATCCAACGTTACCGCAACTTAGTACCTTTATGTTGAATTTGAATCCTGTAACTGTACTGAATTCATTCATTAATTCTACCAGCTTTTTTGGTGGAGTCTTTAGGATTTTCTCTATCAAATTGTGTCATTTGCAGAGAGACAATTTTCTTCTTCCTTGCTGCTTTGCAGAGCTTTCTTTTTCTTGCCCAATTACTCTGGCTAGGACTTCCAGTACTGAAGGCTTTCCCTTGAAGACCACAAATAAGGATGCCCAAATCTTCTCATCACTTCTATTTCAACTTTTTATCTAATTATCGAGGAAACCGATGAAGTGTTAAAACTAGTTCAAAGGAGAGTCCAAAGAACAGACATTTAAAGATCAGGAATGTTAAAATCAATGTGTACATGATAACAACCTTCCCCAAGATGTTTGCATTGCTATCAGTTATCTATAACACAGATGTGTGCCATAGACAGTGCATCCCTGTCCCTGCAAAAACCTACCATCCCTCATGAGCCTTTGAAAGGCTTAGCCAGGCCTGGCACCATTGAATGTGCACAGGACAAAGGCTGATGAAGTCAAAATTGCTAGGGGTTGTCCTGGTGGTAACATTGAAGATCCCACATTCTCCGTCCCTTAAGTCGCAGGAAGACCAGGACAGCTGGCCACCCTAGAGTCAATCACTGTGCTGTTGCCATGGAGGATGCTCCATGCTTGGGAGATGCCCACAGTCCTCCCAGGAGCTCTGGTCTAGGCCTTACAAAAGGATGCAGGTGGGACTGATCCTAAAGAGACCAAAGCCCAGAGGGAAAGGGACACCAGGCAGTCCTCCTGTCTGTTCCCGCCTCACCTGGAGGGTGGTCTAGAAATGCTATTCCCACCCACCTCCAACAGCCTATCTGGGAAGGTCTGGTTGGGTGTAATTGCTTGGCAGATTGTATCCTGAGGCCCCACCACAATTAGTGAGTGTTTAATCATCATTCAAATACAATGAGATAAGTGCTCCTTCTTGCTGCCTCTCACTGTACAGTCTGCAATCCCCTCAGCATGCTTATTTGCTGTAATGACAAGGTCAACTCACACGCTACCTCCCCTTGATGTACGGATAGGGAAGAATGAGCAACAGTTTGTGTTTAAACAGTTACGTCAGGCAGGGAATGCAGGTTACAGGAAACTGCCTTTGCATCTGTTGTTCCCTCTGCCTGGGCATCCCTCCCCTCACTGGCTCAACAGACCATTTCCATGCATGCTCACTCAGCACCAGGCATCCTCCAGTAGCTGGGCAGAGGACACTGGACAAGACCAGCAATGTAGAGCGGTAGCTCCCAGGTACCCCGCCGCTCGCCCCCGCCCATCTGTCACCTGCCCTCCCCATTGCACCTAGTTGAACCAGACCCATTGTAACAATATCCTACAGGTAAACCCTTACCCCAAACCCTGTTTGGGGCCTACACCCTGGGGCTTCACAGGGGGATTGGAGGTGCCAGTCAAACTCTGGGAGTAAGGACTGAAATCTCTGCTGTGATTCCAATCTGGACCCTCTCTGCTTGGGTGATAACACCAGCTCCCACCATGACCAGGACACTGGTATCATCAGCCAACAAGAAGCCAGGAGTGGGCAGAGGAAGCCTATTGTTTGAATCCTTTCACAGAGACTACAAGATGCTGTGAGGCCTGGTCCAGCCACCCCACCTCACCTTCCAACATGCTCCTCCATGGCTCTCTGCCCCTCGGCCACAATCATCTCTTGGCCTC
>NW_022161643.1:0-12695 GCF_008728515.1 Papio anubis
AACTAAAAAAAGTGGTTCTAAGTAAACATTTAAACATTCTTCCCTATACTTTTAAAAACAGTTGCAATTATAGCTCTACTTACTGTTAAGTACTTTAACTAAATGAAAGTTTAATTATACAGACTGGCAATTATAAAAAAATAAGGTAACATATTCATGGCATCATGAATAATTAATAAGAACTCTTTGGTTTCATTCAGACCAGGGATTCTGTGCTAATAGGCTCTCAGCTGTCTTGAAATAATGGTGAAATTTTAAAATTACTTTTGTACTTAAACATGTCCCCAAAGTGAAGCACAGCGGCTAACATCCATCGTAGTGCCGAGCAGTACGACCCGCCCTGCCATGGCCGACGCCCTGATTCCCGAGGGCTGCATCCCGGGGCTGTGCTAGTGCAGAGAACGTTCAGGAAACAGACCAGGTGGCAGGAGGGGGTCTTGTCCTCAAGGAACCTCACGTGTCTCGCTAGGGGGACAAACAGCAAGAGAATGAAACCGGCAGCCATGGAATCTGGACCACGATGCCCAGGCCTCGCCATGCATACCCGCTGGCTGGCACCTCCCTGAGACCCGTCTGGCACAGGCAGCGTCAGGGTCAGGCCCTTGGACCGCAGGGACAGCAGAGCAGGGCCATCAAAGTGGGTGGCATGCCGACAGCGGCTTCTCCGCAAGAGCTCCTGGCTCTCAGGGAGCTGAGGGCTCCTCAGTGGGAAATTCTGCCTGAGCGCCAGGGGAAAGCGGGTGGGAGGCCCGTCTCCTCTGTCCCCATCTCCTCTGCCCCCGTCTCCTCTGCCCCAACCCTGGAAGGTGGGCAGATATCAATGCTAACTCTTGTGCTGACTCAATTAATTCAAACAATTCAGAAACAAACTTCTGTTTTAAGTATTAATTTCCTAAAAGAACCAACATGAATTCAAATAATTCACATAATTAAAAATGATTTTAATTGTTAATTTAATTAAAACATCTCCGTTTTCATTGTTAATCATGTACCTGGTACTTTCTCCTTATTGCATTTCCCATCTTCCAGGGCAGGTTTCATCCACCAGGGCAGCAGCGACTCTGGTGTCTCGGGTATTCCCAGGTCAGCCAGCCCCTGGGGGCTTGCCAGCCCCGCAGCGGTCTCCACCTCACAATCTGCATTAAAACATCCATCCAAGTAGAGATGTCCGTGGCCCCGTGGCCAATATCTGGACATGCAGCTAAACGCTGGACGTGTCCGGGTGACAGCAGATGACAATACAACAAGTATAGCACCTCTGGGCCGACACTCTCGATGAGTTTTTTACAAGACCATTCTTTAATGGGTGAACCCTGACAGGAAACACTAAAGATTGTTTTTAACTATTTTTATATCGAGACAAATCTTTGTCAAACGTTCACTCAATGCTAAATGTCACTTCTCCAGCCAACCCCTTTAAGAATACCTAAAAGTTAAGACTGGAATGACGCTTTCAAACACATACTCTACTCATGCATTCCCGGGAGCAGAGAGCAGCTTACTGTTTTCACGATACACAGGCATGAAGTTTGGCGAAGGCATTTTAATATTTTTACCTGAACATATTAATAAAATCAAAAGATCATTTTCACCCTAATACTCTACTTAGAATGTAATTTTCCATTAAATAAACAGTCAATGTTCAGTAACCCACATGCTGATAAACTTTTGAAAACTTTAGAAAGTATTAAGTATAATCAAAGATTACTTTTAATTTTCGAGCTGGCAAGAGCCTGTGTCAGGGAACAGAGTTCAGATTGAAGAGATAAAAGCACGATTATTTTCTTAAAGAAAAGCGAAATTCATAAAAGAGACCAGGTGATTCTATAAAGCAACACAGAACCGTTTTCAGAAAAGGCATACGTGGACCACAGAACACCAGTGTTGCCCGTGATGAAAGAAACAGTTAAAAAGAAGAATTCACGGTGGCCCAGCATAGATCAGGGTGTGGAGGACAGAGAGGGAAGAAATCATCCTCCTTCTAACTTCCCAGAAAGGCACAAACACCGCACTGCACCCAGACCACGGCAAACGGTCCCCAAATCAGTTGCCAGCACCTAACTGGAGACCATGGCACGCTGTAAACTGCATCCCTACAGCCTCACCAAGGTTCCGAGGTCACTGCTCGCGCCCCAAAGTGAACTCCCATCCACACTGCCTGACTGCCCCAAGTCACCATGAACCCAAAAAGTTTAAACGGGAAAGATTCTAAAAGAACTGAGGAGCATGAGGACGAGATCCTTCTACCTCAACAGGGATCAATTTTTTAATGATTTCTTTCTGTGAAAACTGTTAATAAAATACTTTGTTCTAAAATGACAAGGATTTCAGCAGCCTCTACATTCCTTCATGTCAATCAAAGCTTAGGCACGTGGGTTACTTCACTGTTCATGACACCTTTTTCAAATAAACCCGGGGCCACCTGTGTACCCAAGAGCCTGGGCCCTGAGCATTCAGAGAAAACGTCCAGGGCGAGAGTGTTCACGTCCCAGCGGTGCAGTAGAGCGCATGGGGGGAGTTTAAGCCACAAGTGACCACACCTCCCCTGCCTCTGGCCAGTGCCCACAGCTCACACACACACTCCTTCCTCAGCCCATCCTGAGCACGCGGCCCTCGCGTAACCAAAGTCACTGCAGCACCTCTAGGAACAAACTGGTTGCAGGTGGACTGCTCTCTACGCAAGGTACGCTAGATTAAGCAAACTGACTAAAATACAGTAGGAAGAAAACTCACTCTACCCATTGAGGCAAGAGAAATGCACATAGCCTCTGAAATCACTGCAGAGGAGTTTTCCTGGGTTAGGTACGCGGTGGGGTGACCCTACCCCATAGCGGGGCAATAGCACATGGTGGGAACCAAGGAACATCTCCGAATAAATGTAGAAAAATGCACTCAACTCCCAAACAGAGAGAGAAACTGCTTTTGTCCTTAAAAGCTTCTGTATTTTATTCTCAGAAAGACTCTTTTTGGTGTCTTGACTGCTGACGGGACAAGCCTGTCATCCCCAGAAAGCCGACCTGGACAGTCTCCAGATCCTACAGCCCTCAGGTCCACCTTGCCTACTGATGATCCCACATTACAAAACCTAATCATCAGAAAAAGCTTCCCAGTCCGCAGCTCACAAGTGACATTTTATTCAGGGAAATGCTATTAAAAACCTGGGGCTCTGTGTAAACGCTATCCCCTAGGCACTGAGGCTCCACACAGATGGCACACAGGGAGACAGGCCTCACCCCTTCCTGGTGCCCCATGTCTCTCTTGACATTTTATTAGCTGAGTTTTGTGGAGGTTTGTTACTTTTAACCTGCCTGTCCAAGGCAGCTGCACTAAACTACCTGTCCAGGGCAGATCCACTCATAATGACCATCAGCTCAGAGTTGGAAGTAGCACTGGAGAATGAGGTGGTTTCAGGGCACTATGCTTCCCTGCCCTCTTTTCCAGGGGTGCCAAGTAAGTTTCTGCCGTGGCTGATGATGTCAGCACTACACTAACATTAGTTCAACGGCAGGCCACCAATTAATACTTAATGAACAATCTCCTTAAAAGCGAAACCCCATCTCTACCCAAAATACAAAAAATTAGCTGGGCATGGTGGTGAGTGCCTATAATCTCAGCTACTGGGGGACTGAGGCATGAGAATTGTTTGAACCCAGGAGGCAGAGATTGCAGTGAGCTGAGATTGCACCATTGCACTCCAACCTGGACAACAAGAGTGAGACTCCATCAAAAAAAAAAAAGAAAAAGAAAGAAAGGAAGGAAGGAAGGAAGGAAGGAAGGAAGGAAGGAAGGAAGGAGAAGAGAAAGAAAAGAAAAAAAGAAAAGAAAGAAAGAGATTCTCACGACACTGTCAACATCTTCAGTTCTTCCCGAAGGCGTAGCACAAAATTATCACACACAACGTAAACTCAATCAGATCAACGTTCTTTCCTCACCGATCCATACCTAAATCCTTATTTCAAACTGGCCCCAATTTTTCAGAATTTAAGAAGACTGAGAGGAATAACCACGAACAAGCAAGGTTTACGCCATGAGACGTCAGTCTTCCCAACTCTCGCTCAGGAGCTCACTAAACTCCTCCTGTGGAATCAGCCTGGATAACAGTCCCTGGAGGCCTCACAAGAACAGACGCTCCCACGAACCCACGACAGACCCCACCATTCAGCCCCAGGTAGAGGAGGGAGGCAGACGGTCACGAAAGCCGGAAAAGCAGGGAACTGTGACTTGTCTGACTTAATGTAGGCGATTGGGCTAAAAAACAAGGCACATCCACAAGTGAATGGGGTGAGCTCCCAGCTGTCTGTGCAGAGGCTGTAAATATGAAGTAACTCACTTCCCTGCATACTGAAGTCCATCAGCGTCTCCACATCAACCGCACCGGACTCTGCTCACCCCTCACAGACTAGGATGAGAATGGCAGCGTCTGGATAGAATGTCAAGGACGGATGGACAGACATCCTGGACAGACACTGTACAGAGACCAGGGGCTGGGCAAGGGGAAGCGGCACAGCCTTGGGGCCAGCAGGGGCGAGGCTGGGAAGCCTCGGTGAAGGCCTGCATCTCCTCATCCAAAAGAAGCAGGAGCGGCCACGCAGTGTGGGCTGCAGCTGTCGTGAAGTGGCCAGCGGATATAGCAGGAGGTCGTGGCCAGCCTTACCCCCAGTCCAGGAGGAGGGGCCCAGCTGCGGGCACTGCCCCGGGAGCCCATCCTGAGCCCCCAGAGAAGGCGGGAAATTGCCCCTGGGCACTGGGCGCTCAGGCTGGAGGTGGTGAGACCTCGAGGCCCTGCAGTCGGGGAGGTGAGGGCAGAGGTGGCCAAACTGAAGCTCAGTGAAGGGCTTTGTCAGGAAAGGCCCCCAGAGGCTGCCCCCACCAGCCTCGGGGCTACTGGCCCAGAGGCTCAACACAGGGCCCTCGGTGGTGACGCTTAACCTTGTCCTCTGACAGAGGACCATCGAGACAGGGTCACTCAAACCTCTGCCAAGCTCTGCACCCAAATGAAGCTGTTACCACAGACACTGAGGCAGGCAGTGCTCATCTCAACTCTGTACAAGTGGTTTCTTTAGCCAGTTCTCCAAATTCTTAATGACAAACCACACTAAACGTGTGTTTTCAGTGTCACCTATGCTCATAGCTATGTATAAAATAACTATCACAAGGAAAACTAGGTGGTGAACCCAGGAGGGGAAATCCCCACGATGAGTCGAGAGAACACCAACGGACCGTTGGCTCTTCCTGGCTGAACCCAAGAGCGCTTGGCTGGGCTCACTTCCGTTCTAATTTCCAGATTTATTTTTACTTTCCCACAATTTCATTATGAAAATGTTCTAACATATTTAAAAAGTGGAAGAACAGTACAACGAGTGGTCAAGTTTTCTCCACGCGGAGCTCCAATAACTGCTAACATTTCGTTAGATTTGCTTTCTCACTCTCTCTGTAGATCAGACAGAGAGACAGATTTGTTTCTCCTCTGGAGCCACTTGAAGGTGAGAGGCTCCTGCTGCCTCACCGAGTCCTCAGGCACACATTCCCTAGGAATAAGGGCCCCTCTGCAGCCGCAGTACCATCATCCGCAGACAAGAACGATTTCAGAGCACTTTTGTCCAGGGTTATGTCTTAGGTAGCACAATCGCCCCCAAAACGCTCTTTTTCTATCTCAGCCACACACCGCGCCGAGTGATCTCCCCCTCCTTCCTCGCTGCCAGGGACAGCCTCGTTCCCTTTTATCTGTGGTCTTCACTTTATGAGAGTCCGGGGCCATTGTCCTGCAGAATATCCCCTACCCCAGAGGCATCTGTTTCTAGGGCCATCATTAAATTCCCTACTATGCACCTCCATTCCCTGTAAACAGGAAGTTTCAGTCTCGAGGCGTGATCACCTTCTGTCAAACGCCGCAGCCGCAGGCTGCTGGTTCACTTCCAGGCTGAAGCCCTACCCTGGTCACTGGGGCCGGGATGGTGCGGTCACACCAGCACCACACCCCGAATCAGAAACGTCTGGAGGGGCCGCGGGCAGCCGAGACACCTGGAGGTGTGAACGGCACAGGTGTGGGGCAAGAACAAGGTCAAATCATAACGGAACGTCTGATTCCAGACACTCCCACCTGGGTAAGATGGTGACATCTCCCTAGCAAGTATCTGAAGCCAGAAAGTACGACAGAAAATTCATGACCTGCCTTCGTTCACCCAGGCTGCTCTAACAACATACCACAGGCTGAGCAGGGGCCTGGCGAACGACACAAGTTCATTTCTCACAGCTCTCAGTCTCAGTCTCAGGCTGGGAAGTCCATAGTCAAGGCCTGACAGGTTTGCTCAGGAGAGAGCCTGTCTATGGGATCTGGGCGCTTCTCACTGTCCCAAGACACCGTGGAAGGAGCGAGGGAGCTCTCTGTAGTCCCTTTTTTGAGGGCACGAATCCCATTTATGAGACCCTCCCGACCTCCTCAACGCCCAAAGCTCCCCCTCCTAGCACTATCTCCTCGCAGGTGAGGATTCCAACTTGTGAATCTTGGGGAGACACAAACATTACAAAAGCCCATCATTTGAATTTTTTTTTAAAGGCATTTTGCTTCTGCAAAGTCTCAAGATAAAATCAAAAGAAAGAGGTCTGAGTCAATCCACACAGTTCTCCCAAAAAGGGAAGTGATCAATTGCCACCACTTTTTATCCGAGACCCGCTGGGTGCCCCGGTCTGCATGACTGATTCTAAATCGCCATCCTCTCCTCTGCCACTCAGAGGTCAGAGTCAGTCCAGAGCTTAACACCAAGGCAGAGCTGACTAAATGACACCAGCTAATCCAGTAAGACAAGCCAAGACTCCTGCCCAAGGCCTAATCCTTCCCCCAGGGAAACATGGAAGGGCCAGACACCTGGCAGCCCTTCCTTCCTGCTCTAAAGCCCCAGAGACACAGCGCCGGCCAGGTGTGTACCTGGGGCAACGTACGGTAATGACAGCTGGGCACCGAGTCTGAGAACATGTTCTCAAGTAAAAATGAAAACAAGACTGCTGAGAAAAGTTCATGCTTAATCACCTCTGGGCTAAATTCTAAATGCAATGTTATTTCAGAGCTAGGTGGAAGTAATTCCTTAAAAATATATATGAACAGTGACTAGCAACCAGGGTGATAAGTACTCAATGTGTGTTTGATGAATAAATGAATTTTTAAAATTTATGAAAAGAGCACGCTCTATTTAGGAGAATTCTATTTCATTGAATGTCCTAACTATACAGGGGTTCCTTCATTCTGACAGCAGGGTTTGTTTCAGTTAACTCAAAAAATGGTAACTCACTCTAATAGAAAACCAAAAGGCTTTACAGAGAGTCAAATTATGGTGCCAATTCAACTGTGCATGGCAATTTCACCTTAATATTTAAATTCTCGAAACAATTCATACTCAGAAAAACAAGAGACATAACATACATAAATGCATCGCCTAAAAGCACCACCATCTAGAATTTGAAAAGTTTGACTGTATTTCAAGAAAGGGCTGATGAGGCCAAGAAGTTCCTTTTCCCTCTCCCCTTACCTCCCATTTTGGTAGACCAACTTAATGCAGAGAAATTCTGTTTCAGGCTTGTACACATTGAACAATCCTGCATGTATTCCCAAGACACCAACAGGCTGGAAGTCTGCAGGGTGCACATATTGAAAAATCACAGGAGAATGGGAGGGAGCGGAAAGAGGTGCCCGAAGACATCATCCTTTCCCAAGACAGGGGTCTGATTCTGCCTCCTGGGCCCTTTGGCAAAAAGCCATTGCTACAAATTCACAGCCACCAGGAGTAAACACCCAAAAGACCCCACTGCCCTCCTGGCTTCCCAGAAGGCCTCAGAAGGACGAGACACGGAGCCCGCACGCAATCCTGGACCCTCCTCCCTGCATTCAGTTTGACGCGTGTCACTTGCTTGAGTGACGGAGGTCCCATAATGGGCACAAGGTTACCCATCAGGTCAGGAGGGTGCTGCCCGGCTCACGGTCCACATATGTAACTGGCTGTCAGGGATGCCTGCCCACGGTTCACACATGGGCACCCGCTGTGCTCAGGGAGGAGGCTGCGCAGCTCTCAGTATGAGCCGCATATGCACATTCTCCACTGAAGCCACTGCATGAAACCACTGCATGAAGCTATGCTGGAAGCACTTTCTGGCAGGTTTAGGAAGCTCGTATCCAAGGTCATTAAACGCATGGCAAGCTCGCCTTGGAGGCATTTTACTTTGCTTATGACAATGAAGCATTCTCACTGTACTGAGTAGAGCACGCTTTCTGGTTGCCCAGTGCCTCTTTGAAATAGGAATGTTGTGCCTGTCTTACAGATTACATCAAGGCCCTAATACATTTAGACCCTTGTCTCAAGTACACACAAAGCAGCGGCATCTCTAGAACGTGTTCTGGACCACGGGAGGAAACCAAATCGCAGCATTATCCATTGATGTTGCATCTGGCACATTGAGACTTTTTATTCTGTCTCTCTTCCTATACAAAGAAGTGGAGTAGTCCAAGAGATCATTCACACCAAATTGTTAATTAAAAAAAAAAATCCCAACCTCACCTTGAGGATCTCACAAGGCAACACTCGTTCTTTGAGGTCATGGTTAGGACGCCTCCGACTCCTAAGGGTCTGCAACTGCAAGGAACTCAAATGGGCAGTTTTGGGGCCAGCATGGCAGCTAGCCATACATCCAGGCAGGTCTTGGCAGGTTGCTCCGTGACCTCGGCTGGTTCACTAACCTTTTCCTGCACTCAGAACCCACCAGGAACGAGGGCACCGGCCCGCACGTCTCTGCTCCCAAGTCTACATCCCCTATGTTCCGCTGCACTGCTGGGTTTCATGCCTTAGATCCCAGGCACCTTCAAAGTTGACGCTTCCCCACCAGCCCTCAAGAAGATGATACTCAGACTAACGGTCCTCTCCTCTCCCACCTGGTCAGTACCCAGGAGAAAGGAACCCGGGTCTCAGTTTGATTTTCTGCCAGTCCATCGAAAAAACAGGCTGGCCAGGGGCAGCACTGGTGCACAGTGACTGCCAGGTTACCCGCGGAGGTAAACAAAGCAAAAACGTGGATGTACCAAGTCAGCTGCGGCAAGTAAGCCCATGCCTGCCTCCAACAAGCAGAAAGACAGGAGGCCGGGAGTGTGACTCCAGACTTTGTTTTGTCCTTCCTTGCTGGGACAGGGGCAGGGCTGCAGGTGCTATACATTTTGGGAAGACGAGGTGGGCGATGGGCGCTTGAATCGAGACCAGTCAGCAAATAAGGCAGACTTGGCCTCTACAAAAATAAAATTAGCCAGGGGAATGCAGCTCAGGCCAGAGATACCTTCCTAGGGGCCTGAGGTGGGGAGGAGGATCACCTGAGTCCAGGATAGATGGTTGTGTGGAGCCAAGATCACCACACACGGGACACTCCTTAGTCTGGACAAAAGGCAGAGACCCTGTAAATTTGAAAAAGAATAAAGGTTAGAAAAGAGACTACCACTGAATAATGGTACAGAAGTCACAATAATTTGAAAATTTTCCAGATATTGTGAAGTTGGAAATCATTTTTCCCAGAACTCCATTCTAAGGAAATACTTATTTTTCATATATACACTTGGGTAAACGCCATATTTTATAGACTCTGGTCTCTTTATTTATGAGGAGATCAAGTACAGTACTAAACCCTGGTAGCACCCTCACCAGGCCCCACCTGGAGGCAGGCAGGTGAGAAGGCGTGAGCGCCAAGCTTCACTTCCAAAGTCATGTCACTTGGGGTGGGGGCAGGGTCCGGGGTGAGGTAGGGTAGCTTGCATTTGGTCGCATTCCAGTTTAGGGCCACACACTAACACCCAAACACGCCCATCTCCATCTAATGGCATAGTAGAGGAGGTTTGGCACGCGGGGTAGGTCATACAGAGCAAGGTCCAGGGCACCAGTCGTCAGGGGGAAGCTACTATTTAAATGCAAAACCCAGTCACAGCCAGGCTTAAGTCAAACAGGTTCACTCCTCCTTAATATTACAATGGCTGGCATAGGTGATAAATATCACTGCTGCAGACCTTCGTCACTGGTTTATCTCAGAGTAATGTGGCTCTGTTGACATCGGGAAGCTGAAGGCTGGGTGTGTGCCACGGCTGGGGGCTCTCCTGTACACCCCCGTCTCCTGTGTTGATTCTCACACGGGGTGGGTGCCTTCATTCTGCACCCACTGGGTCCTCACAGACCACTGCCTACCACGCCAGCTAATTACTGGGAAGTAAACTCCAATTTTCTAGCCCCTCATGCGCCGGTGCAAATCTCTAAAGTGTGTGGGGTTCAAGGAGGCTAATTTACAGCTCAAAGGGTAATACACATGATTATTTCAGAACTCTTCCTCCATATCCACTGAGTGGCCATCCAGAAACAGAAATATTAAAAAGAAAAAGAAGATTTAAGAGTCAAACACAGGGCCGAGTGCAATGGCCCATGCCTGTAATCTCAGCACTTTGGGAGGCCAAGGCGGGCAGATCACATGGGGCCAACAGTTTAAGACCAGCCGACCAATATGGCAAAATCCTGTCTCTACTAAAAATACAAAAATCAGCCAGGCGTGGTGGCACATGCCTGTAATCCCAACTACTTGGGGGGCTGAGGCAAGAGAATTGCTCGAACTGGGAGGCAGAGGTTGCAGTGACTGGAGGTTGCAGTGAGCCAAGATCGTGCCACTGCACTCCGACCTGGATGACAGAGCAAGACTCTGTCTCAAAAAAAACAAAAACAGGCCAGGCACAGTGGCTCACGCCTGCAATCCCAGCACTTCAGGAGGCCGAGGCGGGCGGATCACGAGGTCAGGAGATCGAGACCATCCTGGTTAACACAGTGAAACCCCGTCTCTACTAAAAATACAAATAAAAAAATTAGCTGGGCGTGGTGCGGGCACCTGTAGTCCCAGCTACTCGGGAGGCTGAGGCAGGAGAATGGCGTGAACCCAGGAGGTGGAGCTTTCGGTGAGCCTGGATCGTGCCACTGCACTCCAGCCTGGGCGACAGAGCGAGACTCCATCTCAAAAACAAAAACAAAACAAAACAAAACAAAAAACACAGAAGCTCGTGGAACAAGTCCTTGCCCCACTCCATGTCAGCTGTGCTGTGCCACCCAGGAGCATGCCAGGCTCAAAGTCGTCCACCTGCCGTGTGTAAACGATGTCACTACTCGAATCACAGAGACTGAGATTCCCTAGCCCTCGCCATGTGCATGTCACTCACAAGCAGGCACGGGGACCTCCGCAATGCACAGGGAATCCCTCTGGCCATCCGATGACCATCTATTGATAAATAAGAAGCATTAATTCCAGCTGGGTTGCAGAGGTGTACACATCAATACTTGTTACTGTTCACAAATGTTCCACTTGAGGATGGAGCGACGTTACAGAATTGGGAAGAACTTCACAGATGTACGAGGGGTGCATTTAAGGAAATAGTGTAAGGAAAAGGTGAGAAAATGGAATACCCTAACCTCTGTCTTTTCATCACCCTCTAAATACTACGATTCCAGTTGTCTTCATTCTGCAGTGAAAAATAACAAGTGATTCACACTCAGACAGAAGGTGGCTTAGGAAGCTGTGGCTGTTTTAAAAAGATGAAACAATTTAGAAGATCAGGATTCCATGAACGTACTTACTTAAAGAGAGAAGAGACTGGGAGTTACACATCAGCTTACCAAGGCTGTCCTGAAGTCCAGGAGCCCCTCAGGAGAACAGAGAATGTGCAGCCTCCACAGACCAACGCAGGTGGCTGGGCCCAAGAGTGGGGACAGGGAGGCTGCAGGAGGCTTGCAGAGGGAGCTGTCCCGCCAGCCTCTCGCAGAAATTCCTAATTAAACCCTGACAGCAACTCTGTTTAGTGAATTGTCTCCTGGTCACTAAGAAGAGTGAAGCTGTTGAAAGCCTACAGCCAACCTTCTGGATAACAGTTGAGATGTATTTTAGAGAAGGAAATGATCCTGTCACAATCCCAGACCTGCCCACAGCTGCGAGCGCGTCCTGGGAGTGTGGCTTCTTGCTCTGTCAGCACCACAGCCCACTGTAGAGCCACACGGGTTCTGCCCGACGTTCCCACTTCAGGGAGTCTGGGCAGGTGCAGCTGAAACACCCAGGGGGCAACCCCCGCCCCCACTTCTCAAAAGTACATGCAGAGGCAGACAGAGTGAAACACGGCCCCCAAACATCAGACGTAGGGTTCAGCAACATGGCCCACCACAGAGCCACATGGGCTCTGCCCGACGCCCCCACTTCAGAGAGTCTGGGCAGGTCCAGGTGAAACAGCACCTGGGGGCAACCCCCACGCCCACTTCTCAAAAGTACATGCAGAGGCAGACAGAATGAAACATGGCCCCCCAGCCTCAGACATAAAGTTTGGCACGTGAAACAAGAACAAAGGTCGCATGGGAAAGTGAGCACAAAAATGAAAAAAATAACAGAATTACAGTGAAGATGGATGAGATGGGGAGGATTGCAAGGAAGTTGAGAAAGGGACTGAGGACCTGAAGAGGCATATAAGGGCTGGACATTCCCGACAAGGTAACAAAGACACCTCTGGATGAGGTGGGACATCATCTTCATTATGGAAATAAAGGAGAAAAGCCTGAAAACATCAGTTTCCTACGATGAAGCAAAAATCAAACTGGCTTCAGACTTCTCCTCTACAACACTGGATTCCAAAAGACAAGGATGTGGCATCCGTGGGG
>NW_022161644.1:0-12685 GCF_008728515.1 Papio anubis
GATATTTCGGATACCTTTGAATCCTATTGGGCCAAAGGAAATATCCTCGGATCAAGATGAGAAAGAAGCATTCTGAGAAACTACTTTCTGATCTGTGAATTCATCTCTCTGTGTTACAGCTTTTCCCTCAAGAAGCCTTTCGCTAAGATAGTTATTGTGGAATTTGCAAAGTGATATTTGGAAGCTCATGGAGGGCTATGGTGAAAAAGAAAATATCCTCAGATAAAAACTGGAAGGAAGCTTTCTGAGAAACTGCTTTCTGTTCTGTTCATTCATCTCACAGATTTACAGCTTTCACCTGAAGGAGCCGTTCGTTAAGACTGTTCTTGTGGAATTTGCAAAGTGATACTTGGAAACCTATAGAGGGCTATGGTGAAAAAGAAAATATCCTCAGCAAAAACTGGAAAGAAGCTTTCTGAGAAACTGCTTTGTGATGTGTGACTTCCACTCACTAGTTACATTTGTATTTCGTGGAGCTGTTTCTTAGCCTTATTTCTGTGGAATCTGAGAACTGATATTTCGGATCCGGTTGAAGCCTAAAGGGCCAAAGGAAATATCCTCCGATCACGATGAGAAAGAAGCTTTCTTAGAAACTTCTTTGTGATCTGTGAATTCATCCAACAGAGTTACAGCTTTTACCTCAAGAAGCCTTTCACTAAAACTGTTCTTGTGGACTTTTCAAAGTGACGTTTAGAAGCCCAGGAGGGCTATGGAAAAAGAAAATGTCCTCAAAGAAAAACTGGAAAGAAGCTTTCTCAGAAACTACTTACTGTTCTGTTATTTCATCTCACAGAGTTACAGCTTTCACCTCAAGAAGTCGTTCTCTAAGCCTGTTTTTGTGGAATTTGCAAAGTGATATTTGGAAGCCCATAGAGGGGTATGGTGAAAAAGAAAATATCCTCAGACGAAAACTGGAAAGAAACTTTCTGAGAAAATGCGTTGTGATGTGTGACTTCCACTCACTGAGTTACATCTGTATTTCTTGGAGCTGTTTGTTAGTCTTATTTCTGTGGAATCTGAGAACTGATATTTCGGATCCTTTTGAAGCTGATAGGGCCAAAGGAAATATCCTAAGATCAAAATTTGAAAGAAGCTTTCTGAGAAACTTCTTTATGATCAGTGAATTCATCTCACAGAGTTCCAGCGTTTCCCTCCAGAAGCCTTTCGCTAAGACTGTTCTTTCAGAATTTTCAAAGGGATATTTGCATCCCATGGAGCGCTATGGTGAAAAAGAAAATATCCTCAGATAAAAACGGGAAAGAAGCTTTCTGAGAAACTGGTTTGTGTTCTGTTTGTTCATCTCACAGAGTTACAGCTTTCCCCTCAAGAAGCCGTTCGATAAGACTGTTCTTGTGGAATTCACAAAGTGATATTTGGAAGCCCATAGAGGGCTATTGTGAAAAAGAAAATATTCTCAGACTAAAACTAGAAAGAAGGTTTATGAGAAACTGCTTTGTGATGTGTGACTTCCACTCACTGAGTTACATCTCTATTTCGTGGAGGTGTTTGCTAGTCTTATTTCTGTGAAATCTGAGAACTGATAATTCTGATCCATTTGAAGCTGATAGGGACAAAGAAAATATCCTGCGATCAAAATGAGAAAGAAGCTTTCTGAGAAACTTCTTTGTGATCTGTGAATTCATCTCACAGAGTTCCAGCGTTTCCCTCCAGAAGACTTTCGCTGAGACTGTTGTTGCGGAATTTGAAAAGTGATATTTGGAAGGCCTTCGAGGGCATTTGTGAAAAAGAAAATATCCTCAGATATAAACTGGGAAGAAGCTTTCTGAAAAACTGCTTTGTGTTCTCTTAATTCTTCCCACAGAGTTACAGCTTTCCCCTCAAGAAGCCGCTCGCTAAGACTGTTCTTGTGGAATTTGCAAAGTGATATTTGGAAGCCCATAGAGAAATAAGGTGAAAAAGAAAATATCCTCAGACTAAAACTGGAAGGAAGCTTTCTGAGAAACTGCTTTGTGATGGGTGATTTCCAGTCACTGAGTTACATCTCTATTTCGTGGAGCTGTTTGCTAGCCTTATTTCTGGGGAATCTGAGAACTGATATTTCCGATCCCTTTGAAGCCGATAGGGCCAAAAGAAATATCCTAAGATCAAAATTTGAAAGAAGCTTTCTGAGAAACTTCTTTGTGATCAGTGAATTCATCTCCCAGAGTTTCACCTATCCCCTCAAGAAGCCGTTCGCTAAGACTGTTCTTGTGGAATTTGCAAAGTGGTATTTTGAAACTCTTGGAGGGCTAAGGTGAAAAAGAAAATATCCTTAGCAAAAACTGGAAAGAAGCTTTCTGAGAAACTGCTTTGTGATGTGTGACTTCCACTCACTGAGTTCCATCTGTATTTCGTGAAGCTGCTTGCAAGCCTTATTTCTGTGGAATCTGAGAACTGATACTTTTGATCCCTTTGAAGCCTATAGGGCCAGAGGAAATATCCTCCAATCAAAATGAGAAAGAAGCCTTCTGAGAAACTTCTTTGTGATCTGTGAATTCATCTCACAGAGTTACAGTTTTTCCCTCAAGAAGCCTTTCGCTAAGACTGTTCTTTCAGAATTTTCAAAGGGATATTTGGATCCCATGGAGGGCTATGGTGAAGAAAAAAATATCCTGAGATAAAAACTGGAAAGAAGCTTTCTGAGAAACTGCTTTGTGTTCTCTTAGTTCGTCTCACAGAGTTACAGCTTTTCCCTGAAGAAGCCTTTCGCTAAGACTGTTCTTGCGGAATTTGCAAAGTGATATTTGGAAGCCCATGGAGGGCGACGTTGAAAAAGAAAATATCCTCAGATAAAAACTGGAAAGAAGCTTTCTGAGAAACTGCTTTGTGTTCTGTTAATTTATCACACAGAGTTTCCACTTTCCCCTCAAGAATCCGTTCTCTAAGACTGTTCTTGTGAAATTAGCAAAGTGACATTTGGAAGCCCAATGCGGGCTATGGTGAAATAGGAAATATCCTCAGACAAAAACTGGAAAGAAGTTTTCTGAGAAATTGCTTTGTGATGTGTGACTTCCAGTCATTGAGTTACATCTGTATTTCGTGGAGCTTTTTACTAGCCTTACTTATGTGGAATCTGAGAATTGATATTTCGGAT
Organism: Papio anubis; assembly: GCF_008728515.1. Classification (NCBI taxonomy): domain Eukaryota; kingdom Metazoa; phylum Chordata; class Mammalia; order Primates; family Cercopithecidae; genus Papio; species Papio anubis. The sequence goes on from NW_022161644.1 coordinate 3,095, forward strand.
GCCTTTCAAGCCTATAGGGCCAAAGGAAATAGCCTCGGATCATGATGAGAAAGAAGCTAACTGAGAAACTACTTTGTGATCTGTGAATTCATCTCACAGAGTTACAATTTTCTTTCAAGAAGCCTTTCGCTAAGATTGTTATTGTGGAATTTGCAAAGTGATATTTGGAAGCTCATGGAGGGCTATGCTGAAAAAGAAAATATCCTCAGATAAAAACTGGAGAGAAGCTTTCTGAGAAACTGCCTTGTGTTCTGTTAATTCATCTCACAGAGTTACAGCTTTCCCCTGAAGAAGCTGTTCCCTAATACTGTTCTTGTAGAATTTGCAAAGTGATATTTGGAAGCTTATAGAGTGCTATGCTGAAAAAGAAAATATCCTCAGCAAAAACTGGAAAGACGCTTTCTGAGAAACTGCTTTGTGATGTGTGACTTCCACTCACTGAATTTCATCTGTATTTCGTGGAGCTGTTTGTTAGCCTTATTTCTGTTTAATCTGAGAACTGATATTTCGGATCCCGTTGAAGCCTAAAGGGTCAAAGGAAATATCCTCCGATCACGATGAGAAAGAAGTTTTCTGAGAAACTTCTCTGTGATCTGTGAATTCATATCACGGAGTTAAGAGCTTTTCTCACAAGAACCCTTTCACTAAGACTATTTCTTATGGAATTTTCAAAATGATATTTGTAGAAGCCCAGAGGTCTTTGGAAAGAAATATCCTCACAGAAACTGGAAAGAAGTTTTCTGAGAAAATGTGGTGTTTGTTGTTTCGTCTCACTTTGGGTTGCCTCAGGAGTGCGTTGCGTGGTACGACATTGGGATTTTTGGGGGTGAGTGGAAGCCAATAGAGGCTGTATGAAAAAATACCCTCAGACAAAGTGGAAACGTGCCATTGCCTTGTGATGTGTGACTTCCACTCACTTGAGTTACATCTGTATTTATTGAAGCTGTTAGCAAGCCTTGTGCTTAGAATCAAGAGCTGATATTTTGATCCCTTTAAACCCTATAAGCCAGAAAGGAAATATCCTCAATCAAAATGAGAAAGAAGCCTTCCTGAGAAACTTCTTTGCTTGATCTAGCAGATTCATCTCACAGGAGTTGCATTTCCTCAAGAAGCCCTTCCTTCAGACACATGCTTCAGATTTCAAAGGGATACTTGGATCCATGGAGCTATAGTAAAATATCCTAGAGATAAAACTTTGAAGCTTTCTGAGGAGCTGCTTTGTGTGCTGTTATTTCATCTCACAGGAGTTACACTTTCCCTCAACTAGCCAGATTACGTTAAGGCCTTCTTGTAGAATTTGCAGTATTTGCGACCCATAGGCAGGCTATGATGAAAAAATAAATATCCCTCAGACAAATACAAAAAAGCTTTACAAGAGATACTGTTTTTGTGATGTGATTTCCCTCATTGATTATATCTGTATTTCTTGAGTGTTGCATTTCCGCCTGCTTCTATGCATAGAATCAAGAACTAATGCTTGAATCACCTGGTGCCAGGTTGGGGTTGGTAATGGGTGGGGGAGGGCTTGGGAATGTTTGGCGGTCTGTGGTTATCTGGAGTTGCAGATTTTCCTACAGAGGCCTTTGCTTCAAGACTGTGGTTGTGGGTGCAGAGTGATGGTTGGAATGGTTGGGAAGAGTGTCATCGGATGGGCTGGGAGCTTGAGGCTGTTGTTGGTTTGGCTGCGAGGTTTTCACAGCTTTCCCATCAAGCGTCGCTATTACTGTTCTTGTAAAATTTGCAAGTATTTGACCCATAGAGGCTAAGGTGAAAGAAATATCCTCAGACTAAGGCTGGAAAAACAGAGCTGCTTTGTGATGGGTGATTTCCAATCACTGAGTTACCTCTCTATTTCGTGGAGCTGTTTGCTACCTTATTTCTGTGGAATCTGAGAACTGATATTTCGCATCCCTTTGAAGCCTATAGGGCCAACGGAAATATCCTAAGATGAAGATTAGAAAGAAGCTTTCTCAGAAACTTCTTTCTGATCTGTGAATTCATCTCACAGAGCTACAGCTTTTTCCTCAAGAAGCCTTTCACAAAGACTGTTCTAGTGAAATTTTAAAAGTGATATTTGGATCCCTTGGAAGGCTTTGGTGAAAAAGAAATTATCCTCAGATAAAAACCGGAAAGAAGCTTTCTGAGAAACTGCTTAGTGTTCTGTTAATTCATTTCACAGAGTTACAGCATTTCCCTACAGAAGCCGTTCGCTAAGACTGTTCTTGTGGAATTTGCAAAGTGATATGTGGAAGCCCATAGAGTGCTACAGTGAAAAAGAAAATATCCTCAGACTAAAACTGGAAAGAAGCTTTCTGAGAAACTGCTTTGTGATGTGTGACTTCCACTCACTGAGTTACATCTGTATTTCGTGGAGCTGCTTCCTAGCCTTATTTCTGTGGAATCTGAGAACTGATATTTCGGATCCTTTTGAAGCCGAAAGGGACAAAGAAAATATCATCTGATCAAAATGAGAAAGACGCTTTCTGAGAAACTTCTTCGTGATCTGTGAATTCATCTCACAGAGTTACAGCTTTACCCTCAACAAGCCTTTCGCTAAGACTGTTGTTGAGGAATTTGCAACGTGATATTTGGAATCCCTAGGAGGGCTATGGTGAAAAAGGAAATATTCTCAGATAAAAACTGAAAAGAAGCTTTTGAAGAAACTGTTTTGTGTTCTGTTAATGCATCTCACAGAGTTACAGCTTTCCCTTCAAGAAGCCGTTCGCTAACACTGTTCTTGTGGAATTTGCAAAGTGACATTTGGAAGCCCATAGAGGGCCATGGTGTAAAAGAAAATATCCTCAGACAAAAACTGGAAGGAAGTTTTCTGAGAAACTCCTTTGTGATGGGTGGCTTCCACTCACTGAGTTACATCTGTATTTCCTGGAGGTGTTTGCTAGCCTAATTTCTGTGGAATCTGAGAACTGATATTTCGGATCCCTTTGAAGCCGATAGGGACAAAGAAAATATCCTCCGATGAAAATGAGAAAGAAGCTTTCTTGAAACTTTCATATCTTAAACCACACCGCCAGAGTTTCAGCTGCTTCTCTAAGAAGGCTTTAGTTAAGACTGTTGCCGTGGAATTTGGCAACGTGATATTTGGAAGCCCAAGGAGAGTTAAGGGCAAGGAAATATCCTAAGATAAAAACTGAAAAGTAGCTTCTCTGGAAGAACTGCTTTGTGTTGTGTTAATTCATCTCACAGAAAGTTACAGCTTCCCCTCAAGAAGCTGTCACTAAGATCAGCCCTTTAGTTCCAGTGATATTTGAGGCCCAGAGGGCTATGGTGAAAAAGGAATATTTTCAGATAAACTGGGTAAAGAAGCTTTCTTTGAAACTGTTTTGTTTTTCTGTTAAATCATCTCACAGAGGTACAGCTTCCCAAAGAAACCTTTTGCTAAGACTACTCTGTGGAGTTTCATGGCGATACGGCTTCCTATGGAGGGCTGGCTACTTTCGTGAAAGGAAATATCCTTAGATAAAACTGTAAAGAAGCTTCTGAAACCGTTTGTTTTCTGTTAATTCATCTCACAGAGTTACAGATTTCAAGAACCGTTCACTAAGACCGCTCTTGTGGAATTTCCAGGTAGTGGTATTTGGAAGCCCATAGAGGGCTACCATAAAAAAGAATATATCTTCAGATGCATAAATACCGAAAAGAGTCGTCTAAGAAACGTTTTGTGATATGAGTTCCAGTCACTGGAATTGCCGTTTCGTAGAGCTGTTTTGCCACCGTTTCTGTGGAATCTGAGAAACCGATATTTCGATCTCTTGTTATTATGTGGCCAAGGAAAATATCCTCCAATAAAATGAGAGCAGCTTGAGAAATTTCAGCCAGGTTCTATTACTTCCTCATTAGCAATACGTAAACTGAATCTCAGCGCATACCGTTGAGGAATTTGCAACGTGATATTTGGAATCCCTAGAGGGCTATGGTGAAAAAGGAAATATTCTCAGATAAAACTGAAAAGAAGCTTTTGAAGAAACTGTTTTGTGTCTCTGTTAATGCATCTCAATTATTACAGCTCCCTTCAAGAAGCCGTTCGCTAACACTGTTCTTGTGGAATTTGCAAAGTGATTTGGAAGCCCATAGAGGGCCATGGTGTAAAAAGAAAATATCCTCAGACAAAAACTGAAGGGAAGTTTTCTGAGAAACTCCTTTGTGATGGGTGGCTCTGCACTCACTGGAGTTACATCTGTATTTCCTGGAGGTGTTTGGTTAGCCTAATTTCTGTGGAATCTGAGAACTGATATTTCGGATCCCTTTGAAGCCGAGTAGGGACAAAGAAAATATCCCTCCATGAAAATGAGAAAGAAGCTTTCTGAGAAACTTCTTTGTGATCTTTGGAATTCATCTCACAGAGTTTCAGCGTTTCCCTCAAGAAGGCTTTAGTTAAGACTGTTGTTGTGGAATTTGCAACGTGATATTTGGAAGCCCATAGAGAGTTATGGTGAAAAAGGAAATATCCTAAGATAAAACTGAAAAGTAGCTTGGAAGAACTGCTTTGTGTTGTGTTAATTCATCTCACAGAGTTACAGCTTTCCCCTCAAGCAGCTGTTCACTAAGACTGTTCTTGTGAAATTTCCAAAGTGATATTTGGAGGCCCATAGAGGGCTATGGTGAAAAAGGAAATATTTTCAGATAAAAACTGCAAAGAAGCTTTCTTTGAAACTGTTTTGTTTTCTGTTAAATCATCTCACAGAGGTACAGCTTTCCCCCAAAAAGAAACCTTTGCTAAGACTATTCTTGTGGAGTTTATGGCGATATTTGGAAGCCCATGGAGGGCTACGGTGAAAAAGCAACATCCTCAGATAAAAACTGTAAAGAAGCTTTGAGAAACTGCTTTGTTTTCTTGTTAATTCATCTCACAGAGTTACAGATTTCCTTCAAGAACCGCTCACTAAGACCGCTCTTGTGGAATTTGCAAGTGGTATTTGAAGCCCATAGAGTGGGCCACCATAAAAAAGAATATATCTTCAGATAAATACTGAAAGAGGCTGTCTAAGAAACTGCTTTGTGATATATGAGTTCCAGTCACTGAATTACAGCTGTGTTTCGTAGAGCTGTTTGCTACCTTATTTCTGTGGAATCTGAGAACTGATATTTCGGATCTCTTTGAAGACTATAGGGCCAAGGAAAATATCCTCCAATAAAAATGAGAAAGAAGCTTTCTGAGAAATTGTTTTGTGTTCTATTAATTCATTTCACATTGTTACTGCTTTCCTGTCAAGAAGCTGTTTACTAAGACTCTTCTTGTGGAATTTGCAAAGTCATATTTCGAGGCCCATGGAGGGCTATGGTGAAAAAGGAAATATCTTCAGTTAAAAACCGGAAAGAAGCTTTCTGAGAAACTGCTTTGTGCCTGTTAATTCATCTCACAGGGTTACAGCTTTCCCCTCAAGATGCCTTTGTTAAGACCGTTCTTGTGGAATTTGCAAAGTGATATTTGGAAGTCCATGGATGGCTATGGTGAGAAGGAAAATATGATCAGATAAAAACTGGAAAGAAGCTTTCTGAGAAACTGCTTTGTGTTCTGTTAATTCATCTCACAGAGTTACAGCTTTCCCCTCAAGAAGCCTTTCGCTAAGACTGTTCTTGTGAATTTTGCAAAGGATATTTGGAAAGCCCATAGAGGGCTATGGTGAAAAAGGAAATATCCTAAGATAAAAACTGAAAGAGGCTTTCTGAGAAACTGCCTTGCGATGTGTGAATTCATCTCCCAGAGTTACAGATTTCCCCTCAAGAAGAAGTTCACTAAGGAAGTGTTTGTGGAATTTGCAAAGTGACATTTGGAAGTCCATAGAGGGCCTAGTGAAAAAGGAAATATCTTCAGATAAAAACTGAAAAGAAGCTTTCTGAGAATCTGCTTTGTATTCTGTTAATTCATCTCACAGAGTTACAGCTTGCCCCTCTAGAAGCCTTTCGCTAAGACTGTTCTTGTGGAATTTTCAAAGTGATATTTGGAAGCCCATAGAGGGCTAAGATGAAAGAGGAAATATCGTAAAATAAAAACTGAAAGGAAGCTTTCTGAGAAACTGTTTTGTGTTCTGTTAATTCTTCTCAGAGAGTTACAGCTTTCCCCTCAGGAATCCGTTCACTAAGACTGTTCTTGTGGAATTTGCAAAGTGATATTTGGAAGCCCATAGAGAACTATGGTGAAAAAGGAAATATCTTCAGTTAAAAACTGGAAAGAAGCTTTCTGAGAAAAGGCTTTATGTCCTGTTAATTCATCTCACAGAGTTACAGCTTTCCCCTCAAGAAGCCTTTCGCTAAGACTGTTCTTGTGGAATTTCCAAAGTGATATTTGGAAGCCCATAGAAGGCTATGGTGAAAAAGGAAACATCCTAAGATAAAAACTGAAAAGAAACTTTCTGAGAAAGTGCTTTGTGTTCCGTGAATTCATCTCACAGAATTACAGCTTTCCTCTCAGGAAGCCGTTCACTAACACTGTTCCTGTGGAATATGCAAAGTGATATTTGGAAGCCCATAAAGGGCTATGGAGAAAAAGGATATATCTTCAGTAAAAAAATGAAAAGAAGCTTTCTGAGAATCAGCTTTGTGATATGTGACTTCCACTCACTGAGTTACAGCTATATTTCCTAGAGCTGTTTGCTAGCCTTATTTCTGTGGAATCTGAGAACTGTTATTTCGGATCCCTTTGAAGACTATAGTGCCAAAGGAAATATCCTCCGATAAAAGTGAGAAAGAAGCTTTCTGAGAAACTTCTTTGTGATCTGTGACTTCATCTCACAGAGTTACAGCTTTCCCCTCAAAAAGCCTTTCGCTAAGACTGTTCTTGTGGAATCTTCAAAGTGATATTTGGAAGGCCATGAAGGGCTACGCTGATAAAGGAAATCTCTCCAGTTAAAAACTGAAAGGAAGCTTTCTCAGAAAGTGCTTTGTGATGTGTGACTTCCACTCACTGACTTACATCTGTATTTCGTGGAGCTGTTTGCAAGCCTTATTTCTGTGGAATCTGAGAACTGATAATTTTCATCCCTTTGAAGCCTATAGGGCTAGAGGAAATATCCTCCAATCAAAATGAGAAAGAAGCCTTCTGAGAAACTTCTTTGTGATCTGTGAATTCATCTCACAGAGTTACAGGTTTTCCCTCAAGAAGCCTTTCGCTAAGACTGTTCTTTCAGAATTTTCAAAGAGATATTTGGAAGCCCTCGGAGGGCAGTGGTGAAAAAGAAAATATCCTCAGATAAAAACTGGAAAGAAGCTTTCTGAGAAACTGCTTTGTTTTCTGTTAATTCTTCCCACAGAGTTACAGCTTTTCCCTCAAGAAGCCGATTGCTAAGACTGTTCTTGTGGAATTTGCAAAGTGATATTTGGAAGCCCATAGAGGGCTAAGGTGAAAAAGAAAATATCCTCAGACTAAAACTGGAAGGAAGCTTTCTGAGAAACAGCTTTGTGATGGGTGATTTCCAATCACTGAGTTACATCTCTATATCGTGGTTCTGTTTGCCAGCCTTATTTCTGTGGAATCTGAGAACTGGTATTTAAGATCCCTTTGAAGCCGATAGGGCCAAAAGAAATATCCTAAGATCAAAATTTGAAAGAAGCTTTCTGAGAAACTTCTTTGTGATCTGTGAATTCATCTCACAGAGTTACACCTATCCCATCAAGAAGCCGTTCGCTAAGACCCTTATTGTGGAATTTGCAAAGTGATATTTGGAAGCCCATGGAGGGTTATGGTGAAAAAGAAAATATCCTCTGCAAGATCTGGAAAGAAGCTTTCTGAGAAACTGCTTTGTGTTCTGTTAATTCATCTCACAGATTTACAGCTTTCCCCTCAAGAAGCCGTTCCCTAACACTGTATTTGTGGAATTTACAAAAGGATATTTGGAAGCCCATAAAGGGCTATGGTGAAAAAGGAATTATCCTAAGATAAAAACTGAAAACAAGCTTTCTGAGAAACGGGTTTGTGTTCTGTTAATTTATCTCACAGAGTTACAGCTTTCCACTCAATAAGACGTTCACTAAGACTGTTCTTGTGGAATTTGCAAAGTGATATTTGGAAGCTTATAGTGGGCTAAGGTGAAAAAGGAAATATCTTCAGTTAAAAACTGGAAAGAAACTTTCTGAGAAACTGATGTGTGTTTTGTTAATTCATCGCACAGTGTTACAGCTTTCCACTCAAGAAGCCGTTCGCTAAGATTGTTCTTGTGGAATTTGCAAAGTGATATTTGGAAACCCATCTAGGGCTGTGGTGAAAAAGAAAATATCCTCAGATAAAAACTGGAAAGAAGCTTTCTGAGAAACTGCTTTGTGTTCTGTTAATTCAACTCACAGAGTTACAGCTTTCCACTCAAGAAGTCGTTCGCTAAGACTGCTCTTGTGGAATTGGCAAAGTGATATTTGGAAGCCCATAGATGGCTATAATGAAAAAGAATTATCCTCAGACAAAAACTGGAAATAAGATTTCTGAGAAACTGCTTTGTGATGTGTGATTTCCACTCACTGAGTTACATCTGCATTTCGTGGAGATGTTTGCTAGCCTTATTTCAGTGGAATCTGAGAACTGATATGTCAGATCCTTTGAAGCCTATAGGGCCAAAGAAAATAACCCCCGATCAAGAATAGAAAGAAGCTTTCTGAGAAACTGCTTTGTGTTCTGTTAATTCATCTCACAGAGTTTCCACTTTCCCCTCAAGAAGCCATTCGCTAAGACTGTTGTTGTGGAATTTGCAAAGTGACATTTGGAAGCCCATAGCGGCTATGGTGAAAAAGAAAGTATACTCAGACTAAAAGTAGAAAGAAATTTTCTGAGAAACTGCTTTGTGATGTGTGACTTCCAGTCACTGAGTTACATCTGTATTTCGTGAAGCTGTTTACTAGCCTTATTTCTGTGAAATCTGAGAAGTGATATTTTGGATCCCTTTGAATTCTATTGGGCCAAAGGAAATATCCTCGGATCAAGATGAGAAAGAAGCTCTCTGAGAAACTACTTTGTGATCTGTGAATTCATCTCACAGAGTTACAGCTTTTCCCTCAAGAAGCCTTTCACTAAGAGTGTTTTTGTGGAATTTGCAAAGTGATATTTGGAAGCTCATGGAGGGCTATGGTGAAAAAGAAAATATCCTCAGATAAAAACTGGAAAGAAGCTTTCTGAGAAACTGCTTTGTGTTCTGTTAGTTCATCTCACAGAGTTACAGCTTTCCCCTCAAGAAGCCGTTCGTTAAGACTGTTCTTGTGGAATTTACAAAGTGATATTTGGAAGCCCATAGAGGGCTATTGTGAAACAGAAAATATTCTCAGACTAAAACTAGAAAGAAATTTTATGAGAAACTGCTTTGTGATGTGTGACTTCCACTCACTTAGTTACATCTGTATTTCGTAGAGCTGTTTGTTAGTCTTATTTCTGTGGAATCTGAGAAATGATAATTCTGATCCATTTGAAGCCGATAGGGACAAAGAAAATATCCTCCGATAAAAATGAGGAAGAAGCTTTCTGAGAAACTTCTTTGTGATCTGTGAATTCCTCTCACAGAGTTACAGCTTTTCCCTCCAGAAGCCTTTCGCTGAGACTGTTGTTGCAGAATTTGAAAAGTGATATTTCAAAGCCCTTGGAGGGCATTTGTGTAA
>NW_022161645.1:0-12678 GCF_008728515.1 Papio anubis
TCCGAAAACAAAGAGAAAGAAGCTTTCTGAGAAACTTCTTTGTGTTCTGTGAAATCATCTCACAGAGTTATAGATTTCCCCTCAAGTATCCGCTCGCAAAGCCTGTTCTTGTAGAATTCGCAAAGTGATATTTGGAAGCCCTTCGAGGGCCATGGTGAAAAAGAAAATATCGTCAGATGAAAACTCGAAAGAATCTTTCTGAGAAACTGTTTAGTGTTCTGTTGATTCATCTTACAAAGTTACAGCTTTCGCCTCAAGAAGCCGCGCGCTAAGCCTATTCTTGTGAAATTCGCAAAGTGATATTTGGATGCCCATAGAGGGCTTCGGTCATAATGGAAATATGCTCAGAGAAAAACTGGAAGGAAGCTTTCTGAGAAAATGCTCTGTGATGTGTGACTTCCACTCACAGAGTTACATCTGTATTTCGTGGATCTCTTTGCTAGCATTATTTCTGTGGAATCTGAGAACATTTATTGCGGATCCCTTCCGGGACTATAGGGCCAAAGGAAATATCCTATGATAACAAGGAGAAAGAAGGTCTCTGAGAAACTTCTTCGTGCTCTGTGAAATCATCTTACAGAGTTACAGCTTTCCCCTCAAGAAGCCTTTCGCTAAGACAGTTCTTGTGCAATTGGCAAAGTGATATTTGGAAGCCCAGAGGGCTATGGTGAAAAAGGAAATATCCTCAGATGAAAAGTCGAAAAAAGCTTTCTGAGAAACTGCTTAGTGTTCTGTTAATTCATCTCACAGTATTACAGCTTTCCCCTCAAGAAGCTGCTCGCTAAGCCTGTTCTTGTGGAATTCGTAAAGTGATATTTGGAAGCCCATAGTGTGCTACGGTGAGAAAAAAATATCCTCCGAGAAAAACTGGAAAGAAGCTTTCTGAGAAACTGCTTTGTGATGTGTGACTTCCACTCACAGAGTTATATCTGTATTTCGTGGATATCCTTGCTAGCCTTATGTCTATGGAAGCTGAGAACAGATATTTCGGATCCCTTCGAGGATTATACGGCAAAGGAAATATCCTCCGATCACAAAGAGAAAGAAGATTTCTGAGAAACTTCTTTGTGTTCTCTGAAATCATCTCACAGTGTTACAGCTTTCCACTCAAGAAGCCTTTCGCTAAGACAGTTCCTGTGGAATTTTCAAAGTGATATTTTGAAGCACATAGAGGGCTATGGTGAAAAAGGAAATGTGCTCAGATGAAAACTGGAAAAAACTTTCTGATAAACTGCTTAGTGTTGTGTTAATTCATCTCACAGAGTTACAGCTTTCCCCTGAAGAAGCCGCTCACTAAGCCTGTTCTTGTGGAATTCGCAAAGTGATATTTGGAAGCCCATAGAGGGCTATGGTGAAAAAGAAAATATTCTCCGAGAAAAACTGGAAAGAAGCTTTGTGAGAAACTGCTTTGTGAAGTGTGACTTCCACTCACAGAGTTACATCAGTATTTCGTGGATCTCTTTGCTAGCCTTATTTCTGTGGAATCTGAGAACAGATAGTTTGGATCCCTTTGAAGACTATCAGGCCAAAGGAAATATCCTCCGATCACAAAGAGAAAGAAGCTTTCTGAGAAACTTCTCTGTGTTCTGTGAAATCATCTCACAGAGTTACAGCTTTCCCCTCCAGAAGCCTTTCGCTAAGACAGTTCTTGTGGAATTTGCAAAGTGATATTTGGAAGCCCATAGAGGGGTATGGTGAAAAAGGAAATATCCTAAGATGAAATCTGGAAAGAAGGTTTCTGAGAAACTGCTTAGTGTTCTGTTAATACATCTCACAGAGTTAAAGCTTTCCCATCAAGAAGCCGTTCGCTAAGCCTGTTCTTGTGGAATTCGCAAAGTGATATTTGGAAGCCTATAGAGGGCTATTGTTAGAAAGAAAATATCCTCCGAGAAAACTGGAAAGAAGCTTTCTGAGAAACTGCTTTGTGATGTGTGACTTCCACTCACAGAGTTAGTATTTCGTGTATCTCTTTGCTAGCTTTATCTCTGTGGAATCTGAGAACAGATATTTCGGATCCCTTTGAAGACTATAGGGCCAAATGAAATATCCTCCGATCACAAAGAGAAAGAAGGTTTCTGAGAAACTTCTTTGTGTTCTGTGAAAGCATCTCACAGAGTTACAGCTTCCCCCTCAAGTAGCCTTTCGCTAAGACAGTTCTTGTGGAATTTCCAAAGTGATATTTCGAAGGCCATAGAGGGCTACGGTGAAAAAGGAAATATCCTCAGATGAAAACTCGACAGTAGCTTTCTGACAAACTGCTTAGTGTTCTGTTAATTCATCTCACAGAGTTACAGCTTTCCCCTCAAGAAGTCGCTCGCTAAGCCTCCACTTGTGGAATTTGCAAAGTGATATTTGGAAGCCCTTAATGGGCTATGGGGAAAAGGAAAATATTCTCACAGAAAAACTGGAAAGAAGCTTTCTGAGATACTGCTTAGTGACGTGTGACTTCCACTCACAAAGTTACATCAGTATTTCGTGGATCTCTTTGCTAGCCTTATTTCTGTGGAATCTGAGAACAGATAATTCGGATCCCATTGGAGACTATAGGGCCAAAGGAAATAACCCCCTATCACAAAGAGAAAGAAGCTTTATGAGAAACTGCTTTGTGTTCTGTGAAATCATCTCACAGAGTTACAGCTTTCCCCTCAATAAGCCTTTCGCTAAGACAGTTCTTTAGGAATTTTCAAAGTGGTATTTGGAAGCCCATAGAGGGCTATGGTGAAAAAGGAAATATCCTGAGATGAAATCTGGAAAAAAGCTTTCTGAGAAACTGCTTAGTGTTCTGTTAATTCATCTCACATTGTTACACCTTTCCCCTCCAGAAGCCGCTCGCTAAGCCTATTCTTGTGGAATTCGCAAAGTGATATTTGGAAGATCATAGAGGGCTATGCTGAAAAAGAAAATATCCTCCGAGAAAAACTGGAAAGAAGCTTTCTGAGAAACTGCTTTGTGACGTGTCACTTCCACTCACAGACTTACATCTGTATTTCGTGGATCTCCTTGCTAGTCTTATTTCTGTGGAATCTGAGAACAGATATTTCGGATCCCGTTGAAGACTACAGGGCCAAAGGAAATATCCTCCGATCACAAAGGGAAGGAAGCTTTACGAAAAACTTCTTTGTGTTCTGTTAAATCATATCAGAGAGTTACAGCTTACCCTTCAACAATCCGCTCGCTAAGACAGTTCTTGTGGAAAATGCAAAGTGATATTTGGAAGCACATAGAGGGCTATGGTGAAAATGGAAATATCCTCAGATGAAAACTCGACAGAAGGTTTCTGAGAAACGGCTTAGTGTTCTATTAATTCCTCTCACGGTGTTACAGCTTTCCCCTCCAGAATCCGCTGGCTAAGCCTGTTCTTGTGGTATTCGCAAAGTGATATTAAGAAGCCCATAAAGGGCTTTGGTGAAAAAGAAAATATTCTCACAGAAAAAGTGGAAAGAAGCTTTCGGAGAAATGGCTTAGTGATATGTGACTTCCACTCACAGAGTTACGTCAGCATTTCGTGGATCTCTTTGCTAACCTTATTTCTGTGGAATCTGAGAACAGATATTTCGGATCCCGTTGAGGACTATAGGGCCAAAGGAAATATCTTCTGATCACAAAGAGACAGAAGCTTTCTGAGAAACTCCTTTGTGTTCTCTGAAATCATCTCACAGTGTTACAGCTTTCCACTCAAGAAGCCTTTCGCTAAGACAGTTCTTGTGGAAATTTCAAAGTGATATTTCGAAGCCCATAGAGGGCTATGGTGAAAAAGGAAATATCCTGGGATGAAATCTGGAAAGAAGCTTTCTGAGAAACTGCTTAGAGTTCTGTTAATTCATCTCACGTAGTTACAGCTTTCCCCTCAAGAAGACCCTCGCTAAGCCTGTTTTTGTGGAATTCGCAAAGGGATATTTGGAAGCCCATAGAGGGCTATGGTGAAAAAGAAAATATCCTCAGAGAAAAACTGGAAAGAAGCTTTCTGAGAAACTGCTTTGTGATGTGTGACTTCCACTCACAGAGTTACATCTGTATTTCGTGGATTTCTTTGCTAGCCTTATTTCTGTGGAATCTGAGAACAGATATTTCAGATCCCTTTGAAGACTATAGGGCCAAAGTAAATATCCTCCAATCACAAAGAGAAAGAAGCTTTCTGAGAAACTTCTTTGTGTTCTGTGAAATCATCTCACAGAGTTACAGCTCTCCCCTGAAGAAGCCTTTCACTAACACAGTTCTTGTGGAAATTGCAAGGTGATATTTCGAAGCCCATAGAGGGCTATGGTGAAAAAGGAAATTTGCTCAGATGAAAATTCGAAAGAAGCTTTCTGATAAACTGCTTAGTGTTCTGTTAATTCATCTCAGAGAGTTACAGCTTTCCCCTAAAGAAGCCGGTCGCTAAGCCTTTTCTTGTGGAATTCGCAAAGTGATATTTGGAAGCCCGTACGGGGCTATAGTGAAAAAGAAAATATCCTCTGAGAAAAACTGGAAAGAAGCTTTCTGACAAACTGCTTTGTGATGTGTGACTTCCACTCACAGAGTTACATCTGTATTTCGTGGATCTCTTTGCTAGCCTTATTTCTGTGGAATCTGAGAACAGATATTTCAGATCCCTTTGTAGACTATCGGACCAAAGGAAATATCCTCCGATAACAAAGAGAAAGAAGCTTTCTGAGAAACTCCTTTGTGATCTCTCTGGAAATCATCTCACAGAGTTACAGCTCTCTAAGAAGCTCTCGCTAAGATAGCTTTGTGGAATTGTCAAAGGATATTTGAAGCCCATAGAGGGCTATGGTGAAAAAAGGAAATATCCTCAGATGAAATCTGGAAAGAAGCTTTCTGAGAAAACTGCTTAGTTTTCTGTTAATTCATCTCTACAGAGTTACAGCTTTCCCCTCAAAAGCCGCTGCCTTTGTTCTTTTGTGGAATTCGCCAAGTGATATTTGAAGCCTATAGAGGGCTATGGTTAGAAAGAAAATATCCCTCTGAGAAAACTGGAAAGAAGCTTGAGAAACTGCTTGTGATGTGTGACTTCCACTCAGAGTTACATCACTATTTCTGTGGGTCTCTTTGCTAGCCTTATTTCTGTGGAATTTGAGGAACAGATATTCTCGATCCCTTTGAAAACTATAGGGCCAAAGGAAATATCTCTGATCACAAAGAGAAAGAAGCTTTCTGAGAACTTCTTTGTGTTCTGTAAAATCATCTCACAGAGTTTAGCTCTCAAGAAGCCTTCGGCTAAGACAGTTCTTGTGATTTTGCAAAGTGATACTAAGCCCATAGAGTTCTACGGTGAAAAGGAAATATCCTCAGATGGAATCTGAAAGAAGCCATGAGAACCTGCTTAGTGTTCTGTTAATTCTTCTGACAGAGTTACAGCTTTCCCTGAAGTAGCCGGCCGCTAAGCCTGGTTCTTGTGGAATTCGCAGTGATATTTGGAAGCCTATAGAGGGCTATGGTTAGAAAGAAAAAATATCCTTCTCGAGAAAACTGAAAGAAGCTGAAACTGTTTTTGATGTGTGATCAATCACAGAGTTACATCTGTATTACAGCTATGGATCTCTTTGCTAGCCTTATTTCTGTGGAATCTGAGAACAGATATTTCGATCCCAAGCTGAGGACTATAGGGCCAAAGGAAAATCCATCAGACACAAAGAGAAGGGAAGCTTGAAAACTTTTGTGTTCTGTGAAATCATTTCACAGAGTTACAGCTTTCCCTCTCACAGTTTCCTTCGCTAAAACAGTTCTTTCCTTTAATTCGCAAAGATATTTCCAGCTTCCAAGTAGAGGGCTACAGTGATAAAGGTAATATCCTCAGATGAAACTGGAAAGAAACATTCTGAGAAACTGCATTGTGATGTGTGACTTCCACTCACAGAGGTACATCTGTATTTCATAGGAGCTTTTGCTAGCTTTCTTTATTTCTGTGGAATCTAGAGAACAGATATTTCCGATCCCTTCGAGGACTATAGGGACAAAGGAAATATCCTCCCATAACAAAGTAGGTTTCAAACTCTTGTGAGAACCTTCTTTGTGTTCTGTGAATCATCTCAGAGAGTTACAGCTTCCCTCAAAGAGCCGCTAAGCTTGTTCTTGTGAATTCGCAAAGTGATATTTCGGGCCCATAGGTGTTATGGGTGAAAAGACAATATCCTCCAAGAAAAACTGGAAAGAAGCTTTCTGGAGAAACGGCTTAGTGATGTGTGATCACTCACAGAGTTACATCTGTATTTCTGGATCTCCTGCTAGCCTTATTTCTGTGGACCTGAGAGCAGATATCTGATCCCTTTGAAGACAATAGGGCCAAAGGAAATATCCTCGATCACAAAGAGAAAGAGCTTTCTGAGAAACTTCTTCTACAGGAAATCATCCGCAGGGGTTACAGCTTTCCCTCAAGAAGTCACTACAAGTCTTTCTTGGGAATTTACAAAGTGATACTGATGCCCATAGAGGGCTACTGTGAAAAAGGAAATATCCTCAGATGAAAACTCGAATGAAACTTTCTGAGAAACTGCTTAGTGTTCTGATAATTCATCTCACTGAGTTACACATTTCCACTCAAGAAGCCGGCCAAGGCTGTTCTCTGTGACCTCAAGTTATATTTGGAAGCCCATAGAGGAAGCTTTGGTGAAAAGAAAATATCCTCAGAGAAAACTGTAAAGAAGCTTTTTGAGAAACTGCTTTGTGATGTGTGACTTCCACTCATGCCAGAGTTAAGACTCAGATACTTTTTGATCTCTTTGCTAGCCTTATTTCTGTGGAATCTGAGAACAGATACTCTGGATTGCTTCAAGACTATAGGGCCAGAGGAAATATCCAAAACAAAGAGAAAGAAGCTTCTTAGAAACTTCTTTGTGATCTGTGAAATCATCTCATAGAGTTGCAGCTTCCCTCAAGAAGCCTTTAGCTAAGACAGTTCTCTGAATTTGCAAAGTAATATTTGGAAGCCCTTAGAGGGATGTGGTGAAAAGAAAAAAATATATCCTCAGATGAAACTGAAGAAGCTTTCTGAGTAAACCGTTTAGTTCTGTTAATTCATCCTCAGAGTTACAGCTCTCTCTCAAGAAGATGAATGCTAAGCCTGTTCTTGTGGAAATTCCGCAAAGTGATATTTAGAAGCCCATAGAGGGCTATGGTGAAAAAGAAAATATCCTTAGAGAAGAACTGGAAAGAAGCTTTCTGAGAAACTGTTGAGTGTTCTGTTAATTCATCTCACAGAGTTACATCTGTATTTCGTGTATCTCTTTGCTAGCCTCATTTTTATGGAACCTGAGAACAGATATTTCGGATCCCTTTGAAGACTATAGGGCCAAAGTAATTATCCTCCGATAGCAAAGAGAAAGAAGTTTTCTGAGAAACTTCTTTGTGTTCTGTGAAATCATCTCTCAGAGTTACAGCTTTCCCCTCAAGAAGCCTTTCCCTAGACAGTTCTTGTGGAATTTCCAAATGGATATTTGGAAGCCCATAGAGGGCTATGGTGAAAAAGGAAATATCCTCAGAAGAAAACTCGAACAAAGCTTTCTGTGAAACTGCTCAGTGCCTGCTAATTCATCCGCCAGAGGACAGCTTTCCCTCAAGAAACCGCCACCAACGCTGTTCTTGTGGAATTTGCAAAGTGATATTTTGGAAGCCCATAGAGGGCTATGGTGAAAAGGAAATATCCTGAGATGAACCGAAAGAAGCTTTCTGAGAAAACTGCTTAGCCCTGCTACTTCATCTCACAGTGTTACAGCTTTCCCCGCTAAGAAGCCGCCATAAGCCTGTTCTGTGGGAATTAGCAGTGATATTTGGTCCATAGAGGTCATGTACAAGGAAATTCCTCCGAAAAACTGAAAGAAGCTTTCTGAGAAACTGCATTGTAATGTGTGACTTCCACTTAGAGTTACATCTGTATTTCATGGATCTCTTTGCTAGCCTTAATTCTATGGAATCTGAGAACAGATATTTCGATCCCTTTGAAGACTATATACAAAGAAATATCCTCCTCGGGACACAAAGAGAAAGCAGCTTTCTCAGAGAAACTTCTGGTGTTCTGTGGAATCATTCACAGAGTTACAGCTTTGCTCTCAGAAGCCTTACACTATGACAGTTCTGTGGAATTTGCAAAGTGATATTTGGAAGCCCATAGAGGGCTGCAGAAAAAGGTAATATGCTCCAGATGAAAACTCGAAAGAAGCTTGAGAAAACCGTTTAGTGTTCTGTTAATTCTTCACAGAGTTACATCTGTAATTCGTGATCTCTTTGCTAGCCTTTTATTTCTGTGGAATCTGAGAAGGACATTTTGGATCCCTTTGAAGACTATAGGCCAAAGGAAATATCCTCCGAGCAAAAGAGAAAGAAGCTCTGGAGAAACTTTGTGTTCTGAAATCATCTCTCACAGTAGTTACAGCCTTCAAGAGTCAGCTGGCTGCTTCCGTTCTTGTGGAATTAGCAGTGATATTTGAAGCCCATAGAGGGCTGCGGTAATAAAGGAAATCTCCTCTGAGAAAACCTGGAAAGAAGCTTGAGAAACTGCACTGTAATGTGTAACTTCCACCTGAAAGCCAAGCATCTGTATTTCATGGATCTCTTGCTAGCCTTAATTTATGGAATCTGAGAACAGATATTTCGGACCCTTTTGAAAGACTATACTGCCAAAGGAAATATCCTCCGACACAAAGAGAAAGAAGCTTTAGAGAAACTTCTTGGTGTTCTGAACTATCTGAGGAGTTGCAGCTGGCTCAGAAGCCTTTCCCTAAGACAGTTCTTGTGGAATTTGCAAGTGATATTTGGAAGCCCATAGAGGGCAAAGCTGGGTGGTGAAAAAGGTAATATGCCCAGATGAAAAACTCGAAGAAGCTTTCTGAGAAACTGCTTAGTGTTCTGTTAATCTATCTCACAGAGCAGCCTCTCAAGAAGCCGCTTCAATAAACCTGTTCTTGTGGATTTCAAGTAGTGATATTTGCAAGCCCATAGAGGGCTATAGAAAAGGCTATACATTCTCAGAGAAAAACTGGAAAGAAGTTTGGAGAAACTGCTCGGTGATGTGTGTGACTTCCACTCACAGAGTAAAATGTATTTTGTGGATCTCTCTTTGCTAGCCTTATTTCTTCTCGGATTCTGAGAACAGATAATTCGGATCCATTTGAAGACTATAGGCCAAAGGAACATCCTTCGATAACAAAGAGAAAGAAGCTGAGAAACTTCTTTGTGATCTAAAATCATCTCACATAGTTACAGCTTTCCTCAAGAAGCCTTTCGCTAGGAGCAGTTCTTGTGGAATTGGCAAAGTGATATTTGGCCCAGAGAGGCTATGGTGAAAAGGAACATCCCCAGATGAAATCTGGAAAGAAGATTTTACAAAACTGCTTAGTGTTCTGTTAATACATCTCACAGAGTTATATCTGTATTTCTGTGGATCTCTTTGCTAGCTTATTTCTGTGGGGAAACTAGAACAGATATTTTGATCCCTTTGAGGACTATAGCCATAGGAAATATCCTCTGATAACAAAGAGAAAGAAGCTCTCAGAAACTTCTTTGTGTTTTGTGAAATCATCTCACAGAGTTACAGCTTTCCCCTCAAGAACCTTTCGCTAAGACAGTTCTTGCAGGGAATTGGCAAGCATTTGGAAGCCCAGAGAGGGCTATGGTGAAAAAGAAAAGGTCTTCAGATGAAATCTGGAAAGAAGCTTGAGAAACTGCTCTGTGATGTGTGACTTCCACTCACAGAGTTACATCTGTAGTTCGTGGATCTCTTTGCTAGCCTTATTTGGAATCTCAGAACAGATATTTCGATCCCTTTCGAAGACTATAGCCTAAGGAAATATCCTCTTGATCGCAAAGAGAAAGAATTGGAGAAACTTTGTGTTCTGTGAAATCATCACACAGAGTTACAGCTTTCCCTCACAAGATGCCTTTCCTACAGTTCTTGTGGAATTCAGAAAGGATATTTGGAAGCACATGGAGGGCTATGGTGAAAAAGGTAATATCCTCAGAAGAAATCTGGAAAGAACCTTCTGAGAAACTGCTTAGTGTTCTGTTAACTCATCTAACAGAGTTACATCTGTATTTCAAGGAAATCTGGTAGCCTTATTTCTGTGGGATTCTGAGAGCACATATTTCCGATCCCTTGAAGGCTCGAAGGAAATATCCTCCGATAATGGAAGAAAAAGAAGCTTTTCTTGAGAAACTTCTTTGTGTTCTGTGAAATCATCTTCACAGAGTTACAGGCTTTTCCCCTCTAAGAAGCCTTTCGCTTAAGACAGTTCTTGTGGAATTGGCAAAGTGATATTTGGAAGCCCATAGAGGCCATGGTGGAAAGGAAATATCCACAGATGAAATCTGAAAAGAAACATTTCTGAGAAACTGCTAGCGTTCTGTTAATTCATCTCTCAGATTACATTCAGATGTGGATCTCTTTACAGTCTCTATTCGCCGAGGAATCTTGAGAACAGATATTTCGATCCCTTTGAAGACTATACAAAGGAAACAGCCTCCGATAATAGCAGGCAGCTTCTGAGAAACTTTCATGCTCTGTGAAATCATCTCACAGAGTTAGGCTTCAAGAAGCTCTTCGCAAGACAGTTCTTGAATTATGGATATTTGAAAGCCCATAGAGGGTATGGTGAAAGGGAAATATTCTCAGATGAAACCGGAAAGAAGCTTTCTGAGAAAACTGCTCAGGATGTGTGACTTCCACTCCCAGAGTTACATCTGTATTTCGTGGATCTATTTGCTAGCCCTATTTCTAGAATCTGAGAATGTGGCTATTACGGATCCCTTTGAAGACTATAGGGCCAAAGGAAATATCCTCGGCGAAAGAGAAAAGAAGCATTCTGAGAAACTTCTTTGTGTTCTAGAAATCATCTCTAGAGAGTTACAGCGCTTTCCCCTCAAAAGCCTTTCGCTACATGACGGTGGAGTTGGCAAAGTGATATTTGGAAGCCCCTAGAGGGCTGCGGTAGAAAAAGGAAATATCAACAGATGAAATCTCTAAAGAAGCTTCGAGAAACAGTGATGTGTGACTCTAC
Source organism: Papio anubis (assembly GCF_008728515.1). Classification (NCBI taxonomy): domain Eukaryota; kingdom Metazoa; phylum Chordata; class Mammalia; order Primates; family Cercopithecidae; genus Papio; species Papio anubis. The sequence continues at coordinate 10,989 of NW_022161645.1, forward strand.
CTCACATTGCAGTAAAATGCATTTTGTGGGATCTCTACAGCCCTTATTTCTTCGACTTGAGAACAGATAATTCGGATCCCTTTAGCACTTAGGCCAAAGGAAATATCCTCCGATAACAAAGAGAAAGAAGCTGTCTGATAAACTTCAGATCTGTGAAATCATCTCACAGGAGTTACAGCTTCCTCAAGAAGCCTTCGCTAGGAGCAGTTCTTGTGGAATTGGCAAAGTGATATTTGGAAGCCCAGAGAGGGCTATGGTGAAAAGGAAATATCCCCAGATGAAATCTGAAAGAAGATTTCTGAGAAACTGCTTAGTGTTCTGTTAATACATCTCACAGAGTTATATCTGTATTTTGGATCTCTCTCTTGCTAGTCTTATTTCAGGGGAAATTGACAACAGATATTTCCATCCTTGAGGACTATAGGGCCATAGGAAATATCCTCTGATACAAAGAGAAAGAAGCTTGAGAAACTTCTTTGTGTTTTTTGAAATCATCTCACAGAGTTATAGCTCTAAGAAACCTTTCGCTAAGACAAATTCTTGTGGAATTGGTAAAGTGGTATTTGGAAGCCCAGAGAGGGCTATGGTGAAAAGAAAATATCCTCAGATGAAATCTGGAAAGAAGCTTCTTTTGAGAAACTGCTCTGTGATGTGTGACTCTGTTCACAGAGTTACATCTGTAGTTCGTGGATCTTTGCTAGCCTTATTTCTGTGGAATCCTCAGAACAGATATTTCGATCCCTATGAAGACTATACGGCCAAACAAATATTCTCCTATAACAAAGAGAAAGAAGCTTTCTGAGAAACTTCTTTGTGTTCTGTGAAGTCATCTCACAGATTTACAGCTTTCCCCTCAAGAAGCCTTTCTCTAAGACAGTTCTTGTGGAATTGGCAAAGTGATATTTGGAAGCCCATATTGGGATATGGTGAAAAAGGAAATGTAATCAGATGAAATCTGGAAAGAAGCTTTCTGAGAAACTGCTTAGTGTTCTTTTAATTCATCTCACAGAGTTACATCTGTATTTCGTGGATCTCTTTGCTAGCCTTGTTTCTGTGGAATCTGAGAACAGGGATTTCGGATCCCTATGAAGACTATAGGGCCAAACAAATATTCTCCTATAACAAAGAGAAAGAAGCTTTCTGAGAAACTTCTTTGTGTTCTGTGAAGTCATCTCACAGAGTTACAGCTTTCCCCAGAAGAAGCCTTTCTCTAAGACAGTTCTTGTGGAATTGGCAAAGTGATATTTGGAAGCCCCTAGAGGGTATGGTTGAAAAAGAAATATCCTCAGATGAAATCCGGAAAGAAGCTTTCTGAGAACTGATCTGTGATGTGTGAATTCCACTCACAGAATTAATCTGTATTTCGTGGATTTCTTGGCTAGCCTTATTTCTGTGGATTCTGAGAAGAGATATTTCGGATCCCTTTGAAGACTCTAGGGCCAAAGAAATATCCTGCGATAACAAAGAGAAAGAATCTTTCTGAGAAACTTCTTTGTGTTCTGTGAAATCATGTCACAGAGTTACAGCTTTCCCCTCAAGAAGCCTTTCGCTAAGACAGTTCTTGTGGAATTGGCAAAGTGATATTTGGAAGCCCATAGAGGGCTATGGTGAAAAGGAAATATCCTCAGATGAAATCTGGAAAGAAGCTTTCTGAGAAACTGCTCTGTGATGTGTGACTTCCACTCACAGA